>NC_069504.1:806548984-806777444 GCF_027579735.1 Bombina bombina
CAATTCATTGGACGTTAAATTACTTTCTTGGAAAGTTTTGTTCCTTTTGGCCATCTCTTCTGCCAGAAGAGTTTCTGAATTATCTGCTCTTTCTTGTGAGTCTCCTTTTCTGATTTTTCACCAGGATAAGGCGGTGTTGCGAACTTCTTTTAAATTTTTACCTAAGGTTGTGAATTCTAACAACATTAGTAGAGAAATTGTGGTTCCTTCATTATGTCCTAATCCTAAGAATTCTAAGGAGAAATCATTGCATTCTTTGGATGTAGTTAGAGCTTTGAAATATTATGTTGAAGCTACTAAGAATTTCAGAAAGACTTCTAGTCTATTTGTTATCTTTTCCGGTTCTAGGAAAGGTCAGAAGGCCTCTGCCATTTCTTTGGCATCTTGGTTGAAATCTTTAATTCATCATGCTTATGTCGAGTCGGGTAAAACTCCGCCTCAAAGGATTACAGCTCATTCTACTAGGTCAGTTTCTACTTCCTGGGCGTTTAGGAATGAAGCTTCGGTTGATCAGATTTGCAAAGCAGCAACTTGGTCTTCTTTGCATACTTTTACTAAATTCTACCATTTTGATGTGTTTTCTTCTTCTGAAGCTGTTTTTGGTAGAAAAGTACTTCAGGCAGCTGTTTCAGTTTGAATCTTCTGCTTATATTTTCAGTTTTTTTCTTTATAAGATTTAAACTTTATTTTTGGGTGTGGATTTTTTTCAGCGGAATTGGCTGTCTTTATTTTATCCCTCCCTCTCTAGTGACTCTTGCGTGGAAGATCCACATCTTGGGTAGTCATTATCCCATACGTCACTAGCTCATGGACTCTTGCTAATTACATGAAAGAAAACATAATTTATGTAAGAACTTACCTGATAAATTCATTTCTTTCATATTAGCAAGAGTCCATGAGGCCCACCCTTTTTTGTGGTGGTTATGATTTTTTTGTATAAAGCACAATTATTCCAATTCCTTTTTTCTTATCACCCCACTTCTTGGCTATTCGTTAAACTGATTTGTGGGTGTGGTGAGGGGTGTATTTATAGGCATTTTGAGGTTTGGGAAACTTTGCCCCTCCTGGTAGGAATGTATATCCCATACGTCACTAGCTCATGGACTCTTGCTAATATGAAAGAAATGAATTTATCAGGTAAGTTCTTACATAAATTATGTTTTCTCTCTCTTTCTTTCTCTCTCTTTCTTTCTCACTCTTTTCTCTCTCTCTCTTTTCTCTCTCTCTTTTCTCTCTCTCTTTTCTCTCTCTCTTTTCTCTCTCTCTTTTCTCTCTCTCTTTTCTCTCTCTTTTCTCTCTCTTTTCTCTCTCTTTTCTCTCTCTCTTTTCTCTCTCTTTTCTCTCTCTCTTTTTTCTCTCTCTCTTTTTTCTCTCTCTCTTTTCTCTCTCTCTCTCTTTTCTCTCTCTCTCTTTTCTCTCTCTCTCTCTTTTCTCTCTCTCTCTCTCTCTCTTTCTTTCTCTCTTTCTTTCTCTCTTTCTCTCTCTCTTTCTCTCTCTCTCTCTTCTCTCTCTCTCTCTCTCTCTCTCTCTCTCTCTCTTTTTCTCTCTTTTTCTCTCTTTTTTTCTCTCTCTTTTTTCTTTTCTCTCTCTCTCTTTTTTCTTTTCTCTCTCTCTCTTTTTTCTTTTCTCTCTCTCTTTTTTCTTTTCTCTCTCTCTCTTTTTTCTTTTCTCTCTCTCTCTCTCTCTCTCTCTCTCCTCTCTCTCTCTCACTCTCTTTTTCTTCCTCTCTTTTTTTCCTCCCCCTCTCTTTTTTTTCTCTCTCTTTTTTTCTCTTTTTTTCTCTCTTTTTCTCTCTTTTTCTCTCTTTTTTTCTCTTTTTTCTCTCTCTTTTTTCTCTCTCTTTTTTTCTCTCTCTTTTTTTCTCTCTCTTTTTTTCTCTCTCTTTTTTTCTCTCTCTTTTTTTCTCTCTCTTTTTTTCTCTCTCTTTTTTTCTCTCTTTTCTCTCTTTTCTCTCTTTTCTCTCTCTCTCTCTCTCTCTCTCTCGTTCTCTCTCTCTCGTTCTCTCTCGTTCTCTCTCTCTCTCGTTCTCTCTCGCTCGCTCGCTCTCCCTCGCTCGCTCTCTCTCTCTCGCTCTCTTTTTCTCTTGCGCTCTCTTTCTCTCGCTCTCTTTCTCTCGCTCTCTTTCTCTCGCTCTCTTTCTCTCGCTCTCTTTCTCTCGCTCTCTTTCTCTCGCTCTCTCTTTCTTTCTTTCTTTCTTTCTATCTCTCCCTCTCTCCCTTTCTTTCTATCTCTCCCTCTCTCCCTTTCTTTCTATCTTTCCCTCTCTCCCTTTCCTTATGCCCTGATTTGCCGCATTTGGTTATATTTGGCACCTGATTTCTTACTCCAAATAAATTCAGCGCCGAAAAAAGCCAAATTCTGCAGACATTAGCCATTTTCTTAATTAATTTCACTAATGAATGATAAAAAACAAAATTATTCACATACCTACTATCATGATTCTAATATGTTGGGGACTTTCCACATCCTTCCTGGCCTCAGTTAAAAATAAAAAACGATGAAACCCTTAAACATCACATTCTAGTCATAACTGAACCTTTGCTTTAACTTTCTGTTACTCTTCTGTTGTAAATACAGCTTTTCCAAAGGCATCTCCCCTCTGGCAATTCATCAAAATATTTGCAAAAGGTCATGACAGCTGCAACCAGTCATTTGTAGCTGTGAAACATTCAGTATGTTACTTGATTGACTGTCCCTTGTAAATGTTATGTAAAATCACCTGGCAGAACAATTGAGTGCTAATCACATTTCAAAGTGATACAAAAATGTACTGTAATTATACAATTCCAAGGCTTTTATACTAAGAAACTCCAGATAATTGATGACATCTCATATAGGGTCATCTAGAGTTTACAAAGTTGCCAACAATCCCTGATTTCCAGGGACAGTCTCTAGATTTTGTTGTATGTCCTTGGATTTTGTTTACCTGGAAATGTCTCCTCCAGGAGATTTGGAGGGCTGCAGCTGAGCTGGGGCATGTGTGTGACACAAGTTAATGGGGAGGAGCTGTTGATGAGGCAGGGGGTGCAGCAAGTACTTTTGCTTGGTCACTCAGAGCAGGTCAAGGCAGGGACTCCTTTCTGCACTTTTTCTAGGTGATCAATGTTTAAACTGCCACAAATCAGAAGTAGCACTCTATCATCTGATGTGTACTGATTTTAGCATGAGTTTTTAACATACAAATTTGCTGTCAGACTAAATAATACAAAAATCTATTTGCCCCCAAAAGCTCACCTAGTTCAGTGCTGTGCATAACCACACAGTAACATCAGCTGAACTGAGTGTTTGCTGTGTGTTTATAGTAATTTGACACACTGCAGCCTGGCTCCTCCCCTGCACCTCTGCAGTCCAGGATAACTTAGGAAGCATTGCTGCTGACTATTAGGACAGTGGATCTAAGGTAGTTTTGTGTCATTTAAGTTCTGTTGTCTTTGAGCACTCAGCTTTAGTGTAATATATAGAGATATGATAATATATAAGAGCTAGGCAGTTACAAAATAATTGATTATGAGATTTTTTTATGTCTCATTATAACTTTACTGCAATAGTGCAAGAATGCTTCGTTTTTATGGTCTTTTGGAAGAATTAATGACTTGATAGAAAAAGTTTTGTAAACAAATGCACATGTATTTGTTTAAATTGGACACTTTTTAATACATTTTGACTAGTGATGCAGACTGTTTTCTGTTTACTGGTACAAATTCTACAGTAAAGGAATTCTTTTTATTCTTAAACATTTTTAAAAATCTGTTTTCCATCTTAATATGGGAAGTCAACAAATACTGAACCTGGCTACCAGGAGGAGGCAAAGACACCCCAGCCAAAGGCTTAAATACCTACCCCACTTCTTCAGTCATTCTTTGCCTTTCGTCTCAGGAGGTTGGCAGAGAAGTGTTAGAAGAGTTTTGAGTAGTCTCTTATGGAGGGTAGTACTCTTCGGCATGGGACTGGAGTTTTAAGTAATCCTGTCAGCCTCTCAGAGCATGGGTGAAACTTAGAGTCAGAGATGCAGGGAGAGTCTTTCTGCGAAACCATCCTAACTCATATTAAAAGCTCCATAGGCAATCAGTGTTGACGAGTTTCGCTGCCTACTTTCTTCACTCAAGTCCATGTCAGAAGCGATGCTACTATCTGTCACACTTGAAGGACCGTGTTCCTGTTCCACGGCTTAGATTTTTAGATTCTTATATCTCTACACATGCAGTTTTCCCGTAGCTTTGCTGATCCTTCATCTGCAGGGGGCCTTTTTTCACCAGACGTTACTGCGCAGTTCAGACGGCGGTGTCTGCGGCCTTTAATGCTTTACCTCGCCCTACTAAGCGCAAGTGAAAGGTTACATATTGCACTCCTTCCCATAGTACAGCATCTAATTTATTAGATTTAACTAAAGGTTATCTGAGGATAAAGTTCTTTCTGAGACTTCAGATTATGAACATTCTGGGTCAGAGTCTGCTGCCTCTAAACCTCCGGCTGCAGAGGAACCAGACTTGAGTTTAGGAATTTGCACTTTCTTCTAAAGGAAGTTTTTGGCAAATTCAGAGGTTCCAGAGGCCAAATTGCCTGATGAACCTTTAATTCCTAAATTGGATAGAGTTTGAGGACAGGGTGGTACCTTATCCTTCCCTGCTCCTGTCAGTTGGTGAACATTATTAAGAATGAATGGGACAGGATTAGATTCCTTTTCCCCCTCTTCTCCCTTTAACAAATTGTCCCCGGTCCTGGACTCTAAATGGCGTTGTGAGGTTCCGTCCCTAAATGGGATGGCGTTATCTTCACCCTTGCTAAACATACTACTATCCCGCTTGAGGATAGTTCTTCGTTTGAAGAGCCCATGGATAAAATATGGAAACTCTGTTAAGAAAGATGTTTTCAACATACAAGATATTTGTTTCAACCGGTGGCGGCTGTTTCTGCGGTTACTGGAGAAACTACCTTCTGGTGTGACTCCTTATAGGATTTGATCGGGGTGGAGGATCCCCTCGACGTTACTCTGAAAAGATTTACGGCCTTGAGGGTTGTTAATTCTTTTATCTGTGCTGCTATTAGGCAGTTTATTCGCTTGAATGCTATGACTTAATTTTTTTCTGTTCAGGCCCATCGGGCTCTGGCTGAAGTCATGGTCTGCGGATATGACTTCTAAGTCTAGACATCTTCCCTCCCTTTAAAGGAATGATTTTGTCTGGTCCAGGCCTGGACTCAATTATCTCCATGGTCACTGGGGGGAAGGGTGCCCTCCTACCGCAAGAGTATATGGACTAATCTAAGGGACAATTTTCATTCTTTTCGTTCTTATAAAGCCCATGTCAGCAGTCCTCCGCTAAGCCAGAGCAAACCAAGAGCTCTTGGAAGCCGGCACAGTCCTGGAATAAATCCAAGCAGAGCAAGAAGCCTGCCGAGTCTACATCGGCATGAATGGGCGGTCCCCGGTGCTCTTCTGGATCGTGTAGGGGGCAGTATGTCGCTCTGTTCAGTCGCTTGGTTCAGGGACATGCAGGATCCATGGGTCCTAGAGGTCATAGCTCAGGGTTATAAGGTTTTAAGTCTCAGCCACCCAAGGGCAGATTCCTCCTGTCTTCCTGACCAGAAAGGAAGGAAGCCTTTCTGGGGTGTGTACTGGATCTGTCCTCTAGGAGTTATTGTCCCAGTGAGAGGTTTGGATACTATTCAAACCTTTTCGTGGTCCCTAAGAAGGAGGGAACTTTCCGTCCGATTCTGGACCTAAAGTGCAGAAGCAGGTTTTTAAATACCCCATAAGGTCCATTGTTCCCCTCGTTTGAGAGGGGTAGTTCATGACCACAATAGATTCCTGGACCAGCACTTCCAGTTTATTGCTCTTCCGTTTGGTCTAGCTAAAGAAAAGTGGATCATTCGGAATATCTCCTCTGTCTTCTTTGATCCCATGGATGACAGATAATCTAGAGAGAGTATTCTTGTACTATAATAGTCTCCATAGACATGAGAATATTTCTAACAGAGCAGTGACGTTGCAAGCTAGCTTCAACATGTCTTGCCCTCCAGATCTCCTTAAGGCCATCTGTGGCTCGGTGTATGGAGGTGATTGGTCTCATGGTGTCCAGCTTGGACATAATTTCCTTTGCCAGGTTCCACCTCAGACTGTTGCAACTGCGCATGCTGAACTAGTGGAACAGTGATCATTCAAAGATTTCTCTGGACAACCAATCGGGAGAATCGCTCTCTTGGTTGTGTTGTCCAGATCACTTGGCCTGAGGGACGTCCGTCTCAAGACCATCCTGGGTGAATGTGACTACGGTTGCGAGTCTGTCAGGATGGGGAGCCGTTTGGGGTGCCAGGAAGGCACAGGGCATCTGGTCTCAGGAGGTAAAGCTCCTGATCTCTTTTTGGATCTTCGGGCAATATACAATGCTCTGAAGGCTTGGCCTCTGCTGGGTTCATTCCAGTTAATCAGATTCCAATCAAACAATATATCCTCGGTGGCTTACATCCATCAGGGGGGAACGAGAAGCTCCCTAGCTATAAGGTAAGTATCTCGGATTCTGGTGTGGTGGAGACCTGCATTTGTTTGCTGTCAGCTATCCACATTCCGGGTGTGGACAACTGGGAAGCGGATTTCCTGAGCTGACAATCCTTTGTCTTGATCTTATATTGTCTCAATACCAAGCTACCCAGATAGGGGTCAAGGTACAGGGATCCTCAGGCGGAGCTAACAGATGCATTAGAGGTGCCTTAGAGGTTCAATCCAATTTATCCTTTCCGACTGTTACCACTACTTCCTAGTGTAGTGGCTTGAGTCAAGCAGGCGTCAGTGATACTGACTGCTCCGTCTTGGCCGCAAAGGATTTGGTTTGCGGATCTAGTGGGGATGTCGTCATCTCCTCCGTGGAAGTTACCTTGTCGCAGGGATCTGCTGACCAAGGTCTCTTTGTTCATCAATGTCTAGATTATCTGAGGCTGACTGCGTGAAGATTGAACGCTTAGTCCTAGCCAATAGATGGTTTTCTGAGAGAGTTATTATTACTCTCATTCAAGCTCGTAAGCTGGTTGCTCGTTGCATCTATCATAAGGTTTGGAGTACCTACTTATTCTGTTCTCCAAGATGAACTGAGAAGGGCTTTTCTGCAAGGCCCCTGAAGGGACAGTTTTCGGTCCTGTCTGTGTTACTGCACAAGAGGTTTGCAGAGCTTCCAGATGTGCAGCCATTTGTTAAGGCTCTGCTGGGATCAGACCTGTGTTTAGATCTAAGGCTCCTCCTTGGAGTTTAAATCTTGTCCTTAAGGTTTTGCAACGGGCTCTGTTGGAGCCTATGCATGAATTAGACATTAAATTGTTGTCCTGGAAGGTTCTTTTTCTACTAGCTATTGCTTCTGCGTGCAGAGTCTCTGAGATTGCTGCCTTGCAATGCGACCCTCCTTATCTGGTATTTCATGCCGATAAGGCTGTTCTACGAACCAAGTTAGGTTTTCTTCCTAAGGTTGTGTCAATTCGCAACATTAATCAAGAGATTGTGGTTCCTTTCTTATGTCCTAATCCTTCTTTGTCGAAGGAACGTTTACAACGTATTTCTGGATGTGGTTTGTGCCTTGAAGTTCTATCTTCGGGCCACAAAAAAATTTAGTCAAACCTCTTTTTCTGTTCGTTCTCTTTTCCGGGAAGCATAGGGGTCAGAGCCTCTTCGACTTCCTTATCTTTTTGCTTTTTGTCTGAGGAGTGGCATTCGTTTAGCATAGAAATGGCGGGATATATGCCTCTTCTGGTATTACGGCTCATTCTTCAAGAGCAGTGGTTCCTCTTGGGCCTTCAAAAATCTATGGATCAGATTCGTAAGGCGGCTATCTTGTTCTCCTTACATACGTTTTCCAAAATTTTACAAGTTTGATGTTTTTGCTTCTGCTGAAGCAGCCTTCGGGAGACAGGTTTGCAGGCTGTGGTGCCCTCAGATTAGGGTCCGCTTCTTTTTGCTCTTCCGTTGGAATTCTGTGTACTCTAGAGCTTGGGTATATGTTTCCCACAAGTAAGTTATGCAGCTGTGGACTCTTCCCATATTAAGGTGGAAAACGTAAATTATGCTTACCTGATAATTTCATTTCCATCTGTATGGGCAGAGTCCACAGCTCCCGCCCGTGTTCTCCGATGGGTGGCCCTAAATGTGAAATTTTTTCTTTTGGCACCTTTTTCACCCTGATATTTCTCCTACTGTTCCTTGTTCCCTCAGCAGAATGACTGGGGTTATGAGGAAGTGGGGGAGGTCTTTGCCTTCTCCTGGTGGCCAGGTTGAGTATATAGATGGATGGATGGATGAATGGATATATAGATAGATGGATGGATATATAATATATATATATATATATATATATATATATATATATATATATATATTTATGACATAGGAAATAAAATCACTCACTGGGCTTCAGTCATCAGTGACAATCCTCTTTTATTGTGTAAGGTTTCAGGACCATAAACATCCCTTTCCTATTTCTTATATACTTTGCAACAGCACCCTGGCAGCTGTATTCTGGTTGGTGAGAGTGCACACACAACTCAGTTGTGCTCATAAGTTTACATACCCTGGCAGAATTTATGATTTCTTGGCCGTTTTTCAGAAAATATGAATGATAACACAAAACTCTTTCACTAATGGTTAGTGTTTGGCTGAGGCCATTTCTTATCATTCAACTGTGTTTACTCTTTTTAAATCATAATGACAACAAAAACTACCCAAATGACCCTGATCAAAAGTTTACATATCCCAGTTCTTAATACCGTGTATTGCCCTCTTTAACATCAATGACAGCTTGAAGTATTTTGTTGTATTTGTGGATGAGGCTCTTTATCTTCTCACATGGTAAAGCTGCCAGTTCTCCCTGGCAAAAAGCCTCAAGTTCCTGTAAATTCTTGGCTGTCTTGCATGAACTGCACGTTTGAGATCTCCCCAGAGTGGCTCAATGATATTGAGGTCAGGAGACTGAGATGGCCACTCCAGAACCTTCACTTTATTCTGCTGTAGCCAATGACAGGTCGACTTGGCTTTGTGTTTAGGATCATTGTCATGTTGGAATGTCCAAGTACGTCCCATGCGCAGCTTCCGGGCTGATGAATGCAAATTTTCTTTCAGTATTTTCTGATAACATACTGCATT
This sequence comes from Bombina bombina, assembly GCF_027579735.1. Taxonomy (NCBI): domain Eukaryota; kingdom Metazoa; phylum Chordata; class Amphibia; order Anura; family Bombinatoridae; genus Bombina; species Bombina bombina. Next base: position 806,558,103 of record NC_069504.1, read on the forward strand.
CATCTTGCCATCAATTCTGACCAAATTTCCTGTGCCTTTGTAGCTCACACATCCCCAAAACATCAGTGATCCACCTCCGTAGTAGGAATGGTGTACCTTTCATCATAGGCCTTGTTGACTCCTCTCTAAATGTAACGTTTATGGTTGTGGCCAAAAAGCTAAATTTCTCCAACATAGGTGTGTCCGGTCCACGGCGTCATCCTTACTTGTGGGATATTCTCTTCCCCAACAGGAAATGGCAAAGAGCCCAGCAAAGCTGGTCACATGATCCCTCCTAGGCTCCGCCTACCCCAGTCATTCTCTTTGCCGTTGTACAGGCAACATCTCCACGGAGATGGCTTAGAGTTTTTTAGTGTTTAACTGTAGTTTTTATTATTCAATCAAGAGTTTGTTATTTTAAAATAGTGCTGGTATGTACTATTTACTCAGAAACAGAAAAGAGATGAAGATTTCTGTTTGTATGAGGAAAATGATTTTAGCAACCGTTACTAAAATCCATGGCTGTTCCACACAGGACTGTTGAGAGGAATTAACTTCAGTTGGGGGAACAGTGAGCAGTCTCTGGCTGCTTGAGGTATGACACACTCTAACAAGACGATGTAATGCTGGAAGCTGTCATTTTCCCTATGGGATCCGGTAAGCCATGTTTATTAAGATAGTAAATAAGGGCTTCACAAGGGCTTATTAAGACTGTAGACTTTTTCTGGGCTAAATCGATTCATTATTAACACATATTTAGCCTTGAGGAATCATTTAATCTGGGTATTTTGATAAGATTATATCGGCAGGCACTGTTTTAGACACCTTATTCTTTAGGGGCTTTCCCAAATCATAGGCAGAGCCTCATTTTCGCGCCGGTGTTGCGCACTTGTTTTTGAGAGGCATGACATGCAGTCGCATGTGTGAGGAGCTCTGATACATAGAAAAGACTTTCTGAAGGCGTCATTTGGTATCGTATTCCCCTTTGGGCTTGGTTGGGTCTCAGCAAAGCAGATACCAGGGACTGTAAAGGGGTTAAAGTTAAAAACGGCTCCGGTTCCGTTATTTTAAGGGTTAAAGCTTCCAAATTTGGTGTGCAATACTTTTAAGGCTTTAAGACACTGTGATGAAATTTTGGTGAATTTTGAACAATTCCTTCATATTTTTTCGCAATTGCAGTAATAAAGTGTGTTCAGTTTAAAATTTAAAGTGACAGTAACGGTTTTATTTTAAAACGTTTTTTGTACTTTGTTATCAAGTTTATGCCTGTTTAACATGTCTGAACTACCAGATAGACTGTGTTCTGAATGTGGGGAAGCCAGAGTTCCTTCTCATTTAAATACATGTGATTTATGTGACAATGACAATGATGCCCAAGATGATTCCTCAAGCGAGGGGAGTAAGCATGGTACTGCATCATTCCCTCCTTCGTCTACACGAGTCTTGCCCACTCAGGAGGCCCCTAGTACATCTAGCGCGCCAATACTCCTTACTATGCAACAATTAACGGCTGTAATGGATAATTCTGTCAAAAACATTTTAGCCAAAATGCACACTTATCAGCGTAAGCGCGACTGCTCTGTTTTAGATACTGAAGAGCATGACGACGCTGATAATAATGGTTCTGAAGGGCCCCTAAACCAGTCTGAGGGGGCCAGGGAGGTTTTGTCTGAGGGAGAAATTACTGATTCAGGGAACATTTCTCAACAAGCTGAACCTGATGTGATTACGTTTAAATTTAAGTTGGAACATCTCCGCGCTCTGCTTAAGGAGGTATTATCCACTCTGGATGATTGTGACAATTTGGTCATCCCAGAGAAACTATGTAAAATGGACAAGTTCCTAGAGGTCCCGGGGCTCCCAGAAGCTTTTCCTATACCCAAGCGGGTGGCGGACATTGTAAATAAAGAATGGGAAAGGCCCGGTATTCCTTTCGTCCCTCCCCCCATATTTAAAAAATTGTTTCCTATGGTCGACCCCAGAAAGGACTTATGGCAGACAGTCCCCAAGGTCGAGGGAGCGGTTTCCACTTTAAACAAACGCACCACTATACCCATAGAAGATAGTTGTGCTTTCAAAGATCCTATGGATAAAAAATTAGAAGGTTTACTTAAAAAGATGTTTGTTCAGCAGGGTTACCTTCTACAACCAATTTCATGCATTGTCCCTGTCGCTACAGCCGCGTGTTTCTGGTTCGATGAGCTGGTAAAGGCGGTCGATAGTGATTCTCCTCCTTATGAGGAGATTATGGACAGAATCAATGCTCTCAAATTGGCTAATTCTTTCACCCTAGACGCCACTTTGCAATTGGCTAGGTTAGCGGCTAAGAATTCTGGGTTTGCTATTGTGGCGCGCAGAGCGCTTTGGTTGAAATCTTGGTCAGCTGATGCGTCTTCCAAGAACAAGCTACTTAACATTCCTTTCAAGGGGAAAACGCTGTTTGGCCCTGACTTGAAAGAGATTATCTCTGATATCACTGGGGGTAAGGGCCACGCCCTTCCTCAGGATCGGCCTTTCAAGGCCAAAAATAAACCTAATTTTCGTCCCTTTCGTAGAAACGGACCAGCCCAAAGTGCTACGTCCTCTAAGCAAGAGGGTAATACTTCTCAAGCCAAGCCAGCTTGGAGACCAATGCAAGGCTGGAACAAGGGAAAGCAGGCCAAGAAACCTGCCACTGCTACCAAGACAGCATGAAATGTGGGCCCCCGATCCGGGACCGGATCTGGTGGGGGGCAGACTCTCTCTCTTCGCTCAGGCTTGGGCAAGAGATGTTCTGGATCCTTGGGCGCTAGAAATAGTCTCTCAAGGTTATCTTCTGGAATTCAAGGGGCTTCCCCCAAGGGGGAGGTTCCACAGGTCTCAGTTGTCTTCAGACCACATAAAAAGACAGGCATTCTTACATTGTGTAGAAGACCTGTTAAAAATGGGAGTGATTCATCCTGTTCCATTAGGAGAACAAGGGATGGGGTTCTACTCCAATCTGTTCATAGTTCCCAAAAAAGAGGGAACGTTCAGACCAATCTTAGATCTCAAGATCTTAAACAAGTTTCTCAAGGTTCCATCGTTCAAAATGGAAACCATTCGAACAATTCTTCCTTCCATCCAGGAAGGTCAATTCATGACCACGGTGGATTTAAAGGATGCGTATCTACATATTCCTATCCACAAGGAACATCATCGGTTCCTAAGGTTCGCATTCCTGGACAAGCATTACCAGTTCGTGGCGCTTCCTTTCGGATTAGCCACTGCTCCAAGGATTTTCACAAAGGTACTAGGGTCCCTTCTAGCTGTGCTAAGACCAAGGGGCATTGCTGTAGTACCTTACTTGGACGACATTCTGATTCAAGCGTCGTCCCTTCCTCAAGCAAAGGCTCACACGGACATCGTCCTAGCCTTTCTCAGATCTCACGGATGGAAAGTGAACGTGGAAAAGAGTTCTCTATCTCCGTCAACAAGGGTTCCCTTCTTGGGAACAATAATAGACTCCTTAGAAATGAGGATTTTTCTGACAGAGGCCAGAAAAACAAAACTTCTAGACTCTTGTCGGATACTTCATTCCGTTCCTCTTCCTTCCATAGCGCAGTGCATGGAAGTGATAGGTTTGATGGTAGCGGCAATGGACATAGTTCCTTTTGCGCGCATTCATCTAAGACCATTACAACTGTGCATGCTCAGTCAGTGGAATGGGGACTATACAGACTTGTCTCCGAGGATACAAGTAAATCAGAGGACCAGAGACTCACTCCGTTGGTGGCTGTCCCTGGACAACCTGTCACAAGGGATGACCTTCCGCAGACCAGAGTGGGTCATTGTCACGACCGACGCCAGTCTGATGGGCTGGGGCGCGGTCTGGGGATCCCTGAAAGCTCAGGGTCTTTGGTCTCGGGAAGAATCTCTTCTACCGATAAATATTCTGGAACTGAGGGCGATATTCAATGCTCTCAAGGCTTGGCCTCAGCTAGCGAGGGCCAAGTTCATACGGTTTCAATCAGACAACATGACAACTGTTGCGTACATCAACCATCAGGGGGGAACAAGGAGTTCCCTGGCGATGGAAGAAGTGACCAAAATTATTCTATGGGCGGAGTCTCACTCCTGCCACCTGTCTGCTATCCACATCCCAGGAGTGGAAAATTGGGAAGCGGATTTTCTGAGTCGTCAGACATTGCATCCGGGGGAGTGGGAACTCCATCCGGAAATCTTTGCCCAAGTCACTCAACTGTGGGGCATTCCAGACATGGATCTGATGGCCTCTCGTCAGAACTTCAAAGTTCCTTGCTACGGGTCCAGATCCAGGGATCCCAAGGCGGCTCTAGTGGATGTAATTTTCTTATATGGACAACTGTAAAAAACAGAAACAGAGGCGCCACATGTGTAGATCAATAGATACCAAGATGTATATCTGGACAAGACACAGGATACTCACAAACGTGAAGGCACTCTCTTGTGCCTGTTAGAGGCAGGCTGGTATTCTAAACAGCAAACCAGCTGGCTGTGTATACGAATCCCCGTCGTGATGTCCTGGAGAGATGGATGTCCTGCAAGGCAGTCCTTGCCTGGATAGTGTCCTAGAGGTTGGAACAAGGGAGAAAGGCTGGACAGCCTTTGGGTTACTTGGAAGAGATTGATGCACACACCAGACTTAGTGAATCATAAAACTAGCATTTATTATACAGAATAAAATCGCCAGTAATGTAGCACATTACAGCTGGTGTGTTAAAATCAAATCTCTTATGGTATATAGAGAAGTAAAGCGACGCGTTTCTCGGGAGTGACCCCGTTTCCTCAGGCTTGTATGCTCTATCTATGTCTTAATCACCCTTAAATAGGCCCAAGTAACCACATGTTCACAATAAACACTCCCCTTCCTTCCTTTACTTGAACCAATCAGAACCTTCCTTTCCCCCCACTCCCACTTGTTGCAGTAATTAGTTATTATTTACTAGATAAATTTGTCGTTGACAATATACTGTTTATTCCCTCTTATTCTTGTTATATATACAGATGATCTTGAGATTTATTAACAAACTTGTTTTTGCGATTGTGTAGAAAGTTACAACCGGGATTATATAAACAAATCATGTCATGTGATGTGTGTCTAACCCACCAATGATAACGAAGAACTATGGGGCTTGTCTTGAAATCTGAATCCGATTGGTGGGAGTCTATTTAATCATAAACTACATTTCCCATGATTCCTGTGAACTCGTTTTGTGTGATCATATAGAGAGTTACAACCGGGATTATATAAACATGTGATATTTACCACCAATAATAACGAAGAACCATGGGGCTTGTCTTAAAATCTGAATCCGGTTGGTGGGAGTCTATTTGTTAATGAACTACATTTCCCATGATTCCTGTGAACTCCTTTTGTGGGTGTGGACCGCACCGGTTTTGTATCCACCGCCATCAGCATCACAAATAATGATTTTCATTGCTCAATGCAGGTACACACCCAAAAATCTGATAGGTTGGTATGGCGTAAACACACTAACGTCAAGTTAACCAACCATATTCAATATACGATCAATAGTGGACTCTATATTATGCCCAAATAATGGATGCACTAGTAGCACCTTGGACCTTCAAACTAGCTTATGTATTCCCGCCGTTTCCTCTCATCCCCAGGCTGGTAGCCAGGATCAATCAGGAGAGGGCGTCGGTGATCTTGATAGCTCCTGCGTGGCCACGCAGGACTTGGTATGCAGATCTGGTGAATATGTCATCGGCTCCACCATGGAAGCTACCTTTGAGACGAGACCTTCTTGTTCAAGGTCCGTTCGAACATTCGAATCTGGTCTCACTCCAGCTGACTGCTTGGAGATTGAACGCTTGATCTTATCGAAGCGAGGGTTCTCAGATTCTGTTATCGATACTCTTGTTCAGGCCAGAAAGCCTGTAACTAGAAAGATTTACCACAAAATTTGGAAAAAATATATCTGTTGGTGTGAATCTAAAGGATTCCCTTGGGACAAGGTTAAGATTCCTAAGATTCTATCCTTCCTTCAAGAAGGATTGGAAAAAGGATTATCTGCAAGTTCCCTGAAGGGACAGATTTCTGCCTTGTCTGTGTTACTTCACAAAAAGCTGGCAGCTGTGCCAGATGTTCAAGCCTTTGTTCAGGCTCTGGTTAGAATCAAGCCTGTTTACATACCTTTGACTCCTCCTTGGAGTCTCAACTTAGTTCTTTCAGTTCTTCAGGGGGTTCCGTTTGAACCCTTACATTCCGTTGATATTAAGTTATTATCTTGGAAAGTTTTGTTTTTGGTTGCAATTTCTTCTGCTAGAAGAGTTTCAGAATTATCTGCTCTGCAGTGTTCTCCTCCTTATCTGGTGTTCCATGCAGATAAGGTGGTTTTACGTACTAAACCTGGTTTTCTTCCAAAAGTTGTTTCTAACAAAAACATTAACCAGGAGATTATCGTACCTTCTCTGTGCCCGAAACCAGTTTCAAAGAAGGAACGTTTGTTGCACAATTTGGATGTTGTTCGCGCTCTAAAATTCTATTTAGACGCTACAAAGGATTTTAGACAAACATCTTCCTTGTTTGTTGTTTATTCCGGTAAAAGGAGAGGTCAAAAAGCAACTTCTACCTCTCTCTCTTTTTGGATTAAAAGCATCATCAGATTGGCTTACGAGACTGCCGGACGGCAGCCTCCCGAAAGAATCACAGCTCATTCCACTAGGGCTGTGGCTTCCACATGGGCCTTCAAGAACGAGGCTTCTGTTGATCAGATATGTAGGGCAGCGACTTGGTCTTCACTGCACACTTTTACCAAATTTTACAAGTTTGATACTTTTGCTTCTTCTGAGGCTATTTTTGGGAGAAAGGTTTTGCAAGCCGTGGTGCCTTCCATCTAGGTGACCTGATTTGCTCCCTCCCATCATCCGTGTCCTAAAGCTTTGGTATTGGTTCCCACAAGTAAGGATGACGCCGTGGACCGGACACACCTATGTTGGAGAAAACAGAATTTATGTTTACCTGATAAATTACTTTCTCCAACGGTGTGTCCGGTCCACGGCCCGCCCTGGTTTTTTAATCAGGTCTGATAATTTATTTTCTTTAACTACAGTCACCACGGTATCATATGGTTTCTCCTATGCAAATATTCCTCCTTAACGTCGGTCGAATGACTGGGGTAGGCGGAGCCTAGGAGGGATCATGTGACCAGCTTTGCTGGGCTCTTTGCCATTTCCTGTTGGGGAAGAGAATATCCCACAAGTAAGGATGACGCCGTGGACCGGACACACCGTTGGAGAAAGTAATTTATCAGGTAAACATAAATTCTGTTTTTGGTTTAATCACTCCAAATTACTTTGTGCCAGAAAGTTTGAGGCTGGTCTCTGTGCTGTTTGGTGTATTGTAAGCGAGATACTTTGGGGCATTTGCATATTAATGGATTTCTTCTGGCGACTCGACCATGCAGCCCATCTTTCTTCAAATGCCTCCTTATTGTGCATCTTGAAACAGCCACACAACGTTTTCAGAGAGTCCTGTATTTCATCTGAAGTTATTTGTGGGTTTTTATTTGCATCCCGAACAATTTTCCTGGCAGTTGTGGCTGAAATTTTAGTTGGTCTACCTGACCGTGGTTTGGTTTCAACAGAACCCCTCATTTTCCACTTCTTGATTAGAGTTTGAACACTGCTTATTGGCATTCTCAATTCCTTGGATATCTTTTTATATCCCTTTCCTGTTTTATACAATTCAACTACCTTTTCTCGCAGATCTTTGGACAATTCGTTTGCTTTCCCCATGACTCAGAATCCAGAAACGTCAGTGCAGCACTGGATGAAAGATGCAAGGGTCTGTCAGGAGTCCAGAAACTCATTGACCTTTTATACACACACACTAATTACAAGAAAACAGATCATAGGTGAGGATGGTTACCTTTAATAGCCATTCAAACCCCTTTGTGTCAACTTGTGTGCATGTTATCAGGCCAAAATCACCAGGGTATGTAAACTTTTGATCAGGGTCATTTGGGTAGTTTCTGTTGTCATGATTTAAAAAGAGTAAACACAGTTGATTGATAATAAATGGCTTCAGCCAAACACTAACCATGAGTGAAAGAAAAGTTTTTGTGTTGTCATTCATATTCTCTGAAAAAGGGCCAAGAAATCATAAATTCTGCCAGGGTATGTAAACTTATGAGCACAACTCATATATATATATATATTTGGGGTTTCACCCCTCTCCTCAAACAGAAAAAATTGTGACACAGCCTTTTTTTCTATCTGAGGAAGGAGGTGAAACCCTGAAACGTCACAAGGAATAAAGGGGACTAATTTAAAAATCCTGGAGAGTGCATCCTTTTGTCTGGACTTTGTATTATTGTTTGGAAGCACCCTAGGTGGCTGTGATTTAATCGAGAGTGCTGGCCTTGTATCTCTCTATCTCTCTCTCTCTCTCTATCTCTCTCTCTCTCTATCTCTATCTCTCTCTATCTATCTCTCTCTCTCTCTCTATCCTCTAATGGGTTCACATACTATTTATCTGCCTAATTTTGATGCTGTCTTGTAACAATAGAATTTGTTACAGAGACTGTATTGTCAATATTTTGGATAAGTGTAAGAGGTTGGTGCTGTAATCTGTATAATCTATGGATAAATCTAAATTATACTATTTAAATCAAATAAGTGTATCTTGATCGCAAAATTGAGTGGGTGGAAAAGTAGGTTGTTAATACTCCGATAACCTAATTGCTTGCTCTGCTGCAAGGTGTTCCTTAAAAAATGTTAATGAAATGTTGGTAACTATGAGTTTACTAGCCTATATATTGAATCCAATAGCTTGGCAAAACTGACACACCATTGTTTTAGGATTTTTGGTGCAGATTAATAAAAAATAAAAAAAAAAGTTTTAAGTGCAAGAAAAATGTATTTTGTAATACTTTAAGGTCTAATGTAATTCTTTAAAATATTGACATCTCCAAGGCAGAACATGCTGTGATGAGATGCACTTTTGAAAAAAGCAATTTTTTTTTTCTCAGTATGAATTTGCAATTCAATTTTCAACTGCTGCAATATATTATACAACTTTAAAAATTGGTTTATTCTACTGTTAATCAACACATTGCAATTAAACTAGTGCTGTAGTGTAACTGTATTTTAAAATTTAATTTAATTTCAAAATGACCTGCAGAAAAATTTTCACCAAAAAAAAAAATCTCATTGCAAAAAGTGAAAAAAAAACTTCTGCCTCTGGGATTGACATTTATTTCTTATGATATGATCATAATTGTAAAGTATTTAAATAGCCTTTGCTGCCACCCTTACCACCTCTTCTTCATCAGAGCATGATTATACATTGTTTTATAAAGGGACGGTAAAGCCAAAATGAAACTTCCATGATTCAAATAGAACGTTAAATTTTAAACAACTTTCCAATCTAATTCTTTTATCTAATTTGCTTCGTTCTTTTTGTCTCCTTTGTCTAAAAGCATACCTAGCAGCAATGCACATTGGGAGCTAGCTGCAGATTGTCAGCTACAAACGTCTCTTGTCATTGGTTCACCTGTGTTCAGCTAGCTCCAAATAGTGATTTGCTGCTCCTTTAACAAAGGATGCCAAGAGAATGAAGCAAATTTGATGAAAGAAGTAAATTGTAAAGTTTTTGAAATTGTATGCGCTAAATCAATGATTCCCAAACTTTTTCAGGTTGCTGCCCCCCTTAGTTCTATAAATGCATCATCAAATCAACTTTTTAGAAAGTGCATTCTACTAACCAAAGTGTTATGTAGTGCACTAACAGATTAGAAAAGAAGAGTTAAAAACCTTACATGGTTGACTGTACAAAGCTACTTCAACAAGCACAACAGGCCTTTGCTATGTTGCCTACTACTACACAATGATCTTACATGAAACCCAAAATTGTTCTTTCATGATTCAGATAGAGAATACAATTTAAACAACTTTCTAATTTACTTCTATTATCTAATCTGTTTCATTCTCTTGGTATCATTTGTTGAAGGAGCAGCAATGCACTACTAGTTTCTAACTAAACACATGGGTGAGCCAATCACATTCAATATATATATGCAACCACCAATCAACAGCTAGAACCTAGGTTCTCTGTTGCTCATGAACTTGCCTAGATAAACCTTTCAGCAAATAATAACAAGAGAAGGAAGCAAATTAAATAATAGAAGTAAATTGGAAAGTTGTTTAAAATTGTATTCTCTATCTGAATCATGAAAGAAAAATTTTGGGTTTCATGTCCCTTTAAATAACCAATGCTAAGTTACAAAACTGGCAAAACAAAGAATGCAAGTCTGCAGTGGCTGCAAGTGATCATAGTGAGCAAAATTACAAGTTGCTGATAAACCTTAAAAGTTGTTAAAAACAAATCCTTGATGAATCCTTTGGAAAGAGCAGTAAAACTTTAAATACAAAGCAAGAAAGTTGTTTTTGCTTTGTGCATATAGGATAAAGCACAAAAAATTACAATAATTATACATGGAGGGGTCTTGCACTCCTTTCCTACTAGCGACGCCACTATGGTAATCCCAGTGCTTCGCTTCCACCTCTTATTCTTCTCTCAATAATCCCACTGCCCCCATGGTGCATTGCTGCTGTAAATCATGAAAGAAACATATTGGGTTTCATACCCTTTTCATTTTCACATAAGTTTGACCCTTTTATGATGAAACCAGTTTTTGTCTAAAGCCTAAGATGATCCATGTTCTTGTTATGTCTTGCTCAATAGATTGGCTTCACTACAGATCCACGTATGGCAAGATCTTCCCCTTATCCCACTGATGTAGCCAGAGTTGTGAACGCTCCCATCTTCCACGTGAACGCAGATGATCCTGAAGCTGTTATGTATGTGTGCAATGTGGCAGCAGAGTGGAGGAGCACTTTCCACAAGGATGTTGTGGTGGATTTGGTATGTATCTGCTTTAGAATTAGCCCGATATCCCACAAATATGTGGGGCACTTGCCTTTATTCCCTTAAAGGGACAGTCAACCATAGAATTGTTATTGTTTTAAAAGATAGATAATCCCTTTATTACTCATTCCCCAGTTTTGCATAACCAACACAGTTATATTAATATACTTTCTCTTGTTAAGTGTATCCAGTCCACGGATCATCCATTACTTGTGGGATATTCTCCTTCCCAACAGGAAGTTGCAAGAGGATCACCCACAGCAGAGCTGCTATATAGCTCCTCCCCTCACTGCCATATCCAGTCATTCTCTTGCAACTCTCAACTAAGATGGAGGTCGTAAGAGGACTGTGGTGTTTTATACTTAGTTTATTTCTTCAATCAAAAGTGTGTTATTTTTAAATGGTACCGGAGTGTACTGTTTATCTCAGGCAGTATTTAGAAGAAGAATCTGCCTGCGTTTTCTATGATCTTAGCAGAAGTAACTAAGATCCTTTGCTGTTCTCACATATTCTGAGGAGTGAGGTAACTTCAGAGGGGGAATAGCGTGCAGGTTTTCCTGTAATAAGGTATGTGCAGTTAAAATATTTTTCTAGGGATGGAATTTGCTAGAAAATGCTGCTGATACCGAAGTAATGTAAGTAAAGCCTTAAATGCACTGATAGCGACTGGTATCAGGCTTATTAATAGAGATACATACTCTTATAAAAGTGTATTTTAAAACGTTTGCTGGCATGTTTAATCGTTTTTTACATATGTTTGGTGATAAATCTTATTGGGGCCTAGTTTTTTCCACATGGCTGGCTTGAATTTTGCCTAGAAACAGTTCCCTGAGGCTTCCCACTGTTGTAATATGAGTGGGAGGGGCCTATTTTGGCGTTTTTTTTGCACAGCAAAAATTACAGACACAGACATCCAGCTTCTTCCTGCATGATCCAGGACTTCTCTGAAGGGCTCAAAAGGCTTCAAAAGTCGTATTGAGGGAGGTAAAAAGCCACAGTAGAGCTGTGGCAGTTGTCACTGTTTAAAAAACGTTTTTGTCATTTGTTATTCCGTTTTTGGTATTAAGGGGTTAATCATCCATTTGCAAGTGGGTGCAATGCTCTGCTAACTTATTACATACACTGTAAAAATTTCGTTAGTGTAACTGCATTTTTTCACTGTTACTTCAAAATTTGGGAAAATTTGTGTTTCTTAAAGGCGCAGTAAAGTTTTTTTATATTGCTTGTAAACTTGTTTTAAAGTGTTTTCCAAGCTTGCTAGTCTCATTGCTAGTCTGTTTAAACATGTCTGACACAGAGGAACCTACTTGTTCATTATGTTTGAAAGCCATGGTGGAGCCCCATAGGAGAATGTGTACTAAATGTATTGATTTCACCTTAAACAGTAAAGATCAGTCTTTATCTATAAAAGAATTATCACCAGAGGGTTCTGTCGAGGGGGAAGTTATGCCGACTAACTCTCCCCACGTGTCAGACCCTTCGCCTCCCGCTCAGGGGACGCACGCTAATATGGCGCCAATTACATCAGGGACGCCCATAGCGATTACCTTGCAGGACATGGCTGCAATCATGAATAATACCCTGTCAGAGGTATTATCTAGATTGCCTGAATTAAGAGGCAAGCGCGATAGCTCTGGGGTTAGGAGAAATACAGAGCGCGCAAATGCTGTTAGAGCCATGTCTGATACTGCATCACAGTATGCAGAACATGAGGACGGAGAGCTTCAGTCTGTGGGTGACATCTCTGACTCGGGGAAACCTGATTCAGAGATTTCTAATTTTAAATTTAAGCTTGAGAACCTCCGTGTATTGCTTGGGGAGGTATTAGCTGCTCTGAATGACTGTAACACAGTTGCAATTCCAGAGAAATTGTGTAGGCTGGATAGATACTATGCGGTGCCGGTGTGTACTGACGTTTTTCCTATACCTAAAAGGCTTACAGAAATTATTAGCAAGGAGTGGGATAGACCCGGTGTGCCCTTTTCCCCACCTCCTATATTTAGAAAAATGTTTCCAATAGACGCCACTACACGGGACTTATGGTAGACGGTCCCTAAGGTGGAGGGAGCAGTTTCTACTTTAGCAAAGCGTACCACTATCCCGGTTGAGGACAGTTGTGCTTTTTCAGATCCAATGGATAAAAAATTGGAGGGTTACCTTAAGAAAATGTTTATTCAACAAGGTTTTATTTTACAGCCTCTTGCATGCATTGCGCCTGTCACTGCTGCGGCGGCATTCTGGTTTGAGGCCCTGGAAGAGGCCATCCAGACAGCTCCATTGAATGAAATTATTGACAAGCTTAGAACGCTTAAGCTAGCTAACTCATTTGTTTCTGATGCCATTGTTCATTTGACTAAACTAACGGCTAAGAATTCCGGATTCGCCATCCAGGCGCGTAGGGCGCTATGGTTTAAATCCTGGTCAGCTGACGTGACTTCAAAGTCTAAATTACTCAACATTCCTTTCAAGGGGCAGACCTTATTCTGGCCTGGCTTGAAGGAAATTATTGCTGACATTACTGGAGGCAAGGGTCATACCCTTCCTCAGGACAGGGCCAAATCAAAGGCTAAACAGTCTAATTTTCGTGCCTTTCGAAATTTCAAGGCAGGAGCAGCATCAACTTCCTCCGCTTCAAAACAAGAGGGAACTGTTGCTCATTCCAGACAGGCCTGGAAACCTAACCAGTCCTGGAACAAGGGCAAGCAGGCCAGAAAGCCTGCTGCTGCCCCCAAGACAGCATGAAGGAACGGCCCCCTATCCGGAAACGGATCTAGTGGGGGACAGACTTTCTCTCTTCGCCCAGGCGTGGGCAAGAGATGTTCAGGATCCCTGGGCATTGGAGATCATATCTCAGGGATATCTTCTGGACTTCAAAGCTTCTCCTCCACAAGGGAGATTTCATCTTTCAAGGTTATCAGCAAACCAGATAAAGAAAGAGGCATTCCTAAGCTGTGTGCAAGACCTCCTAGTAATGGGAGTGATCCATCCAGTTCCGCGGACGGAACAAGGACAGGGATTTTATTCAAATCTGTTTGTGGTTCCCAAGAAAGAGGGAACCTTCAGACCAATCTTGGATCTAAAGATCTTAAACAAATTCCTCAGAGTTCCATCATTCAAAATGGAAACTATTCGGACCATCCTACCCATGATCCAAGAGGGTCAGTACATGACCACAGTGGACTTAAAGGATGCCTACCTTCACATACCGATTCACAAAGATCATCATCGGTTCCTAAGGTTTGCCTTTCTAGACAGGCATTACCAATTTGTAGCTCTTCCCTTCGGGTCGGCCACTGCCCCGAGAATTTTTACAAAGGTTCTGGGCTCACTTCTGGCGGTTCTAAGACCGCGAGGCACAGCGGTGGCTCCGTATCTAGACGACATCCTGATACAGGCGTCAAGCTTTCAAATTGCCAAGTCTCATACAGAGATAGTTCTGGCATTTCTGAGGTCGCATGGGTGGAAAGTGAACGTGGAAAAGTTCTCTATCACCACTCACAAGAGTCTCCTTCCTAGGGACTCTTATAGATTCTGTAGAGATGAAAATTTACCTGACGGAGTCCAGGTTATCAAAACTTCTAAATGCTTGCCGTGTCCTTCATTCCATTCCACGCCCGTCAGTGGCTCAGTGCATGGAAGTAATCGGCTTAATGGTAGCGGCAATGGACATAGTGCCATTTGCGCGCCTGCATCTCAGACCGCTGCAATTATGCATGCTAAGTCAGTGGAATGGGGATTACTCAGATTTGTCCCCTCTACTAAATCTGGATCAAGAGACCAGAGATTCTCTTCTCTGGTGACTTTCTCGGGTCCATCTGTCCAAGGGTATGACCTTTCGCAGGCCAGATTGGACGATTGTAACAACAGATGCCAGCCTTCTAGGTTGGGGCGCAGTCTGGAACTCCCTGAAGGCTCAGGGAGAAACTCCTCCCAATAAATATTCTGGAGTTAAGAGCAATATTCAATGCTCTTCTAGCTTGGCCTCAGTTAGCAACACTGAGGTTCATCAGATTTCAGTCGGACAATATCACGACTGTGGCTTACATCAACCATCAAGGGGGAACCAGGAGTTCTCTAGCGATGTTAGAAGTCTCAAAGATAATTCGCTGGGCAGAGTCTCACTCTTGCCACCTGTCAGCGATCCACATCCCAGGCGTAGAGAACTGGGAGGCGGATTTTCTAAGTCGTCAGACTTTTCATCCGGGGGAGTGGGAACTCCATCCGGAGGTGTTTGCTCAACTGGTCCATCGTTGGGGCAAACCAGAACTGGATCTCATGGCGTCTCGCCAGAACGCCAAGCTTCCTTGTTACGGATCCAGGTCCAGGGACCCGGGAGCAACGCTGATAGATGCTCTAGCAGCTCCTTGGTTCTTCAACCTGGCCTATGTGTTTCCACCGTTTCCTCTGCTCCCTCGACTGATTGCCAAAATCAAACAGGAGAGAGCATCGGTGATTCTGATAGCGCCTGCGTGGCCACGCAGGACCTGGTATGCAGACCTAGTGGACATGTCATCTCTTCCACCATGGACTCTGCCTCTGAGGCAGGACCTTCTAATACAAGGTCCTTTCAATCATCCAAATCTAATTTCTCTGAGACTGACTGCATGGAGATTGAACGCTTGATTCTATCAAGGCGTGGCTTCTCCGAGTCAGTCATTGATACCTTAATACAGGCTCGGAAGCCAGGAAAATCTACCATAAGATATGGCGTAAATATCTTTATTGGTGTGAATCCAAGAGTTACTCATGGAGTAAGGTTAGGATTCCTAGGATATTGTCCTTTCTCCAAAAGGGTTTGGACAAAGGCTTATCAGCTAGTTCTTTAAAAGGACAGATCTCTGCTCTGTCTATTGTTTTGCACAAGCGTCTGGCAGAAGTTCCAGACGTCCAGGCATTTTGTCAGGCTTTGGTTAGGATTAAGCCTGTGTTTAAAACTGTTGCTCCCCCGTGGAGCTTAACTTGGTTCTTAAAGTTCTTCAGGGAGTTCCGTTTAAACCCCTTCATTCCATTGATATTAAACTTTTATCTTGGAAAGTTCTGTTTTTGATGGCTATTTCCTCGGCTCGAAGAGTCTCTGAGTTATCTGCCTTACATTGTGATTCTCCTTATCTGATTTTTCATTCAGACAAGGTAGTTCTGCGTACCAAACCTGGGTTTTTACCTAAGGTGGTTTCTAACAGGAATATCAATCAAGAGATTGTTGTTCCATCATTGTGTCCTAATCCTTCTTCAAAGAAGGAACGTCTTTTGCATAATCTGGACGTAGTCCGTGCCTTGAAGTTTTACTTACAGGCTACTAAAGATTTTCGTCAAACATCTGCCCTGTTTGTCGTTTACTCTGGACAGAGGAGAGGTCAAAAAGCTTTGGCAACCTCTCTCTCCTTTTGGCTTCGGAGCATAATACGCTTAGCCTATGAGACTGCTGGACAGCAGCCCCCTGAAAGGATTACAGCTCATTCTACTAGAGCTGTGGCTTCCACCTGGGCCTTTAAAAATGAGTCCTCTGTTGAACAGATTTGCAAGGCTGCGACTTGGTCTTCGCTTCACACCTTTTCAAAATTTTACAAATTTGACACTTTTGCTTCTTCGGAGGCTGTTTTTGGGAGAAAGTTTTTACAGGCAGTGGTTCCTTCCGTTTTAAGTTCCTGCCTTGTCCCTCCCATCATCCGTGTACTTTAGCTTTGGTATTGGTATCCCACAAGTAATGGATGATCCGTGGACTGGATACACTTAACAAGAGAAAACATAATTTATGCTTACCTGATAAATTTATTTCTCTTGTAGTGTATCCAGTCCACGCCCGCCCTGTCCTTTTAAGGCAGGTCTAAATTTTAATTAAACTACAGTCACCACTGCACCCTATGGTTTCTCCTTTCTCGTCTTGTTTCGGTCGAATGACTGGATATGGCAGTGAGGGGAGGAGCTATATAGCAGCTCTGCTGTGGGTGATCCTCTTGCAACTTCCTGTTGGGAAGGAGAATATCCCACAAGTAATGGATGATCCGTGGACTGGATACACTACAAGAGAAATAAATTTATCAGGTAAGCATAAATTATGTTTTTAGTATTGGCAGACTTTCTGCCAGTACTTAAGATGGCGGTGACATTTGTGGGGTGGGGGAGGGAAGAGAACTTTTTGAGAGGGCTCAGGGGGTGGGATGTGTCAGGTGGGAGACTGATCTCTACACTAAAGCTAAAATTAACCCTCCAAGCTACCTAATTAACCCCTTCTTTGCTTGGCATAATACAAGTGTGGTGCACAGCGGCATTTAGCAGCCTTCTAATTACCAAAAAGCAATGCCAAAGCCATATATGTATGCGATTTCTGAACAAAGGGGATCCCAGAGAAGTAATTACAACCATTTGTGCCTTGATTGCACAAGCTGTTTGTAAATAATTTCAGTGAGAAACCTAAAATTGTGAAAAAGTTAAAGGGACACTGAACCCAAATTTTTTCTTTTGTGATTCAGATAGAGCATGCAATTTTAAGCAACTTTCTAATTTACTCCTATTATCAAATGTTCTTTATTCTCTTGGTATCTTTATTTGAAATGCAAGAATGTAAGTTTAGATGCCGGACCATTTTTGGTGAACAACCTAGGTTGTACTTGCTGATTGGTGGATAAATTCATCCACCAATCAAAAACTGCTGTCCATAGTTCTGAACCAAGAAAAAAGCTTAGATGCCTTCTTTTTCATATAAAGATAGCAAGAGAATGAAGAAACATTGATAATAGGAGTAAATTAGACAGTTGCTTAAAATTGCATGCTCTATCTGAATCACAAAATACATTTTTTGGGTTCAGTGTCCCTTTAACGATTTATTTTTTATTTGATCGCATTTGGTGGTGAAATGGTGGCATGAACTATACCAAAATGGGCCTAGATCAATACTTTGGGTTGTCTACTAAAAACAAATATATTGTTTTGATAGGTAAATATAAAAAAGAGGCTCTATTTCTGTTTTAATGTAGTGATGGCAAAAATGCTAAAAATGCTCTTGTCTTTTGGAGAAGTTTTTGTCTGAAATGCACGGTCCTTAAGAAGTTAACTTGGTGATCTTGCACCAATATCAATCTGGTTCAGAAAAGAGCCGAACAGCTTTTGCTTCCACATTTGGATCCTAACAAAGGATCCAAATGCACAAGCCTACTTATTATTCAGATAGAGCAAGCAATTTGATTAAAAAAAAATTAAAAAATCTTCCAATTTGCTTCTGTTCTCAAATTTACTTTGTTCTCTTGGTATTCTAAGAAGACTCGGAAGTATTCACGTATCTGGAGCACTAAGTAGCAGCAGTGTTTTATAAGTCTGTAACAATGCTATACACTCTTGCTAATATATAACTGCTAAAAATGTTGAATAACTGTTGACATATACAGACGTGCATGCTCCTAAGTAAGCTTTTCAACAAAGGATACCAAAGCAATAAAACAAATTTGATAATAGATGTAAACTGAACATATTTTTTTCTTTTACAAGATATACCGAGTCCACGGGTTTCATCCTTACTTGTGGGATATAATCCTCCTGTTAACAAGAAGTGGCAAAGAGCACCACAGCAGAGCTGCTATATAGCTCCTCCCTTAACTCCTCCCCCCAGTCATTCTCTTTGCCTGTGCTAGTAATAGGAAGGGTAAAGTTTAAGTGGTGATAAAATGATAGTTTTTAGTTTCTTCAATCAAGAGTTTTTTATTTTAAATGGTACCGGAGAGTACTGTTTTCCTCAGGCAGGACATAGAAGAAGAATTCTGCCTTGAGTTTGATGATCTCAGCAGTTGTAACTGAGATCCATGTTGTTTTCCCACAAGATTGGCTGAGGAGTACAAGAAATCTTCAGTGTGGGGAACGTTTGCTGCTGCAAGCAGCATTGAGGTATGTGCAGTCATTTATATTCTGAGGAGACTTGGTGGATCAGAATCGGCTGACATATTTCCTAAATTGGAAAAGGGGTAAGCAGTAGTCCGGGTAGGGTGGTACTGTACTCCTGTGTATATTGATCCTTGTGAGAGACTTCAGCAAGGGACACTTAAGGGCTATGGTTAGACACTGGGGCAGCCTAGATGCTTGGAGATTGAACGCTTGGTTTCTCTGAGTCGGTTATTGATACTCTGATTCAGGCTCGCAAGCCAGTCACTAGAAAAAATTTCCATAAGATATGGCGTAAATATCTTTATTGGTGTGAATCCAAGGGCTACTCATGGAGTAAGGTTAGGATTCCTAAGATTATGTCTTTTCTCCAAGAAGGATTGGTGAAGGGATTATCAGCTAGTTCCTTAAAGGGACAAATTTCTACTTTGTCAATTTTACTTCACAAGCGTCTGGCAGATGTCCCAGACGTTCAGGCATTTTGTCAGGCTTTAATCAGAATCAAACCTTTGTTTAAACCTATTGCTCCGCCATGGAGTTTGAATTTAGTTCTTAATGTTCTTCAAGGTGTTCCGTTTGAACCCATGCATTCCATAGATATTAAGATGTTATCTTGGAAAGTTTTGTTTTTAGTTGCTATCTCTTCTGCTCGAAGAGTTTCCGAGTTTTCTGCGTTTTCCCCTTATCTTATATTCCATTCTGATAAGGTGGTTTTGCGTACTAAACCTGGATTTCTTCCTAAGGTTGTTTCAAATAAGAATATTAATCAGGAAATTGTGGTTCCTTCCTTGTGTCCTAATCCTTCCTCTAAGAAGGAACGTCTGTTACATAACTTGGACGTGGTTCGTTCTTTAAAATTTTATTTACAAGCGACCAAGGATTTCCGTCAAACATCTTCTCTGTTTGTTGTTTATTCTGGAAAACGTAGGGGTCAAAAAGCTTCGGCTACCTCTCTCTCTTTTTGGCTGAAAAGCATCATCCGCCTGGCATACGAGACTGCTGGACATCAGCCTCCTGAAAAAATTACGGCTCATTCCACTAGAGCTGTGGCTTCCACATGGGCTTTTAAAAACGATGCTTCTGTTGAACAGATTTGTAAGGCTGCGACTTGGTCCTTCCTTCATACTTTTTCCAAATTTTCCAAATTTGATACTTTTGCTTCTTCTGAGACTATTTTTGGGAGAAAGGTGCTTCAAGCAGTGGTACCTTCCGTTTAGGTTCCTGTCTTGTCCCTCCCTTTCATCCGTGTCCTAAAGCTTTGGTATTGGCATCCCACAAGTAAGGATGAAACCCGTGGACTCTCTATATCTTGTAAAAGAAAAGGAAATTTATGCTTACCTGATAAATTGATTTCTTTTACGATCTACCGAGTCCACAGCCCACCCTGTTATTTTGGGACAGGATTTATTTTTTCTAAACTTGAGTCACCTCTGCACCTTTTTAGTTTTTCCCTTTCTCTTCCTATACCATCGGTCGAATGACTGGGGGGAGGAGTTAAGGGAGGAGCTATATAGCAGCTCTGCTGTGGTGCTCTTTGCCACTTCCTGTTAACAGGAGGATTATATCCCACAAGTAAGGATGAAACCCGTGGACTTGGTATATCGTAAAAGAAATCAATTTATCAGGTAAGCATAAATTTCCATTTTTTTTTGAGTTGCACGATCAATTTGAATCTTCAAATATGCCTTTTAACTAATTCAAAAGAGTTAATCAAGTAGTTAAGGTTGTAGTGCTGGAAACACCTTCATTGTGCTCAGATAAGGATACAGCCAGTAGTTGGAGTATGTATGTTTCTCATTTTCTAACCATTGGCACAGTTATACAACTTTGTGTATTTTACCTTTTAACAGAGTTAAATTGTTTTAACGCAATCTTCTTTGTTTAGTGTGTAGTACTCCATAATTATACTTGCCATTCATCTTCAGTATTTTTTTCTTTGCATCTGGCACACTGTTGCCTTGTGTACTGCGTGAGAATTCACAGGCTACATACAGCTCTGGACCTCATCTACAGTGATTTACTGAAGTTTGCAAATGCTACTATTGATTTTCTGCGGTCCGAAGTAAGAGATTATCACAACAAGAGTTGCATGCATACTGCAACAGCTTACTTATCTCGTTTTCTCATATTGAGAAGGTCTCAATAATATAGAAGGTTTTACAATCTCTTTTTCTTGTTTAGCCTGGGCACTTGACTTCCATTTATCACCACTCCCAAGAGATTATCTCTAATCTATGGAACAACAAAGTATTACTTCTGTTCTATATGCATATCTTCTCCATCCCATATATGTCAGGTACATTTCCCCCTCAATATGTTGCTCAAATGGAATGGACAAATAATCGACCCAACTACCCAATCACTCTTCAATGGGTCTTTTAGAATTCCCTTTGATTCTTTTGAACCTTCAGAAATGATGCTATTGAGTGCCTGTCAGCTACCCACTACTTCTCCTTCACAAGGAGATTTCACATGATCTCAATTGGTGTTCTTACAGTGCCTCACATCTTACAGGGTATGAGTATACTAAGATTTCTCATTCAGTGCCACCTCTACTAGGTCTCCTCTCCATCTTTAGATTAACAACCCCAAACTTTAAAACACATGCATTGTCACCATATCAGTGGCACACCACAGGGATCACTGTGCACACTGAAATACAACTCCAGGTTGGTCCGAGAAAGATCTGCCATTCACAGTGAATACCACCCTTCAAGCAAAGAAATGACTACCGTGGACCAGTGTGCACCACGTAGGTATGTGTTGACCTCATGCTCAGCCCCAGTTCTTGCAAGCAGACACTGCAACTGGAGACCAAATTTAGGTTCAGGCTTTGAGACAAAGTGCACTGCATGGACAAAACTATGAGTGGATAAGCTGTGTAGGCTAGTGGAACTTGAATATCTATATTCAATGGTAAATAACCAGCTATAAGGTTAGGGAAAAATATCTAGTCCGCTCTAAAAAATAACAGATATATATTTAGAGAGTTGAATCTGGTACATATCACCATTTATTAAAAATATAAAAAAAAGTCAAAAGCGCTAAGGACTTTATATCAATAACAGGACAAAGCCATACACATTTATATATACAGTATATATAATTAGCAATAGCAAGCAATCCGCTAATAATTGTGCAAACAGATAATAGTGCACATCAATTCAAATAACTCCCATCAATCTAGGGCTAGGTGTAAATAACAAGCTTGGCACTATATCATACAAAGCATAGTCCCAAATTAACTGATTTAATACAAACAATCTAAATGATGACTCCAATTATTTCCGGGTTGCACATAAGCCAGGAGTAGTTGTAAACTTATACTGTCCTGAAAAAGTGAAAAGTAAATGTCTGTAGACATCCTTTAGGCTAAGGGCATAACCATAAAACACAATACCATGCGCAGGAGTTCATTGGAGTGAAGCAGCTGGTGCTGTGCACAGACCAACTAATTGCAAACCAACTAATCAATTATGAGAGTCGATGACAACTATTTTCATAATCGATTATTATCGATTTATAATGATTATTTGTTGCAGCTCTAATTTCTTCTTTTGCCTACTCACTTTGCTTGACTAAAATTTAAAACTGGATGGAGAGGGAAGTGTCAGGAGAAAGAAGGGTTTGACCTTGATGAAATTGTTGAAATTTATTGCCTATTTCCATGTAGCTATCTTAATATTAAGCTAAACTTCTAGAGTATTTGTTGCTTTTTCTTACATTTAACATTCAATACAAAAATCTTTTTTTTTTTTTTTTTTTTTTTTGCTTAAGACACCAATAACTTTTAACAGGCATGGGAAAGAGTATCAACTAAATTATTTTCTCCAACATTGGTGTGTCCGGTCCACGGCGTCATCCTTACTTGTGGGATATTCTCTTCCCCAACAGGAAATGGCAAAGAGTCCCAGCAAAGCTGGTCACATGATCCCTCCTAGGCTCCGCCCACCCCAGTCATTCTCTTTGCCGTTGCACAGGCAACATCTCCACGGAGATGGTTAAGAGTTTTTTGGTGTTTAAATGTAGTTTTATTCTTCTATCAAGTGTTTGTTATTTTAAAATAGTGCTGGTATGTACTATTTACTCTGAAACAGAAAAGGATGAAGATTTCTGTTTGTAAGAGGAAGATGATTTTAGCAGACAGTAACTAAAATCGATTGCTGTTTCCACACAGGACTGTTGAGATGAAGTAACTTCAGTTGGGGGAAACAGTTAGCAGTCTTTTCTGCTTAAGGTATGACTAGCCATATTTCTAACAAGACCATGTAATGCTGGAAGGCTGTCATTTCCCCTCATGGGGACCGGTAAGCCATTTTCTTAGTTAAACATAAAAGAATAAAGGGCTTCAAAAAGGGCTTAAAAACTTGTAGACATTTTTCTGGGCTAAAACAATTGCTTTACTAGGCATATTATGCAGATTCTAACTAATTATTGGTATTATAATCTTGGGGAACGTTTAGAAAAACGGCAGGCACTGTGTTGGACACCTTTTTCAGATGGGGGCCTTTCTAGTTATAGACAGAGCCTCATTCTGGGACTGTATAGGGGTTAAATGTAAAAACGGCTCCGGTTCCGTTAATTTAAGGGTTAAAGCTCTGAAATTTGGTGTGCAATACTTTTAATGCTTTAAGACACTGTGGTGAAATTTTGGTGAATTTTGAACAATTCCTTCATACTTTTTCACATATTCAGTAATAAAGTGTTTTCAGTTTGAAATTTAAAGTGACAGTAACGGTTTTATTTTAAAACGTTTTTTGTGCTTTGTTGACAAGTTTAAGCCTGTTTAACATGTCTGTACCATCAGATAAGCTATGTTCTATATGTATGAAAGCCAATGTGTCTCCCCATTTAAATTTATGTGATAATTGTGCCATAGTGTCCAAACAAAGTAAGGACAGTAATGCAACAGATAATGATATTGCCCAAGATGATTCCTCAAATGAGGGGAGTAAACATGATACTACATCATCCCCTACTGTGTCTAGTGCGCCAATACTTATTACCATGCAACAATTAACGGCTGTAATGGATAACTCCATAGCAAATCTTTTATCCAAAATGCCTACTTATCAGAGAAAGCGCGATTGCTCTGTTTTAAACACTGAAGAGCAAGAGGACGCTGATGATAACTGTTCTGACATACCCTCACACCAATCTCAAGGGGCCATGAGGGAGGTTTTGTCTGATGGAGAAATTTCAGATTCATGGGCTGGGGCGCGGTCTGGGAATCCCTGAAAGCTCAGGGTCTATGGTCTCGGGAAGAGTCTCTTCTCCCGATAAACATTCTGGAACTGAGAGCGATATTCAATGCTCTCAGAGCTTGGCCTCAACTAGCAAAGGCCAAATTCATAAGGTTTCAGTCAGACAACATGACGACTGTTGCATATATCAATCATCAGGGGGAACAAGGACTTCCCTGGCGATGAAAGAAGCGACCAAGATAATTCAATGGGCGGAGGATCACTCCTGCCACTTGTCTGCGATCCACATCCCAGGAGTGGAAAATTGGGAAGCGGATTTTCTGAGTCGTCAGACATTCCATCCGGGGGAGTGGGAACTTCATCCGGAAATCTTTGCCCAAATAACTCAATTATGGGGCATTCCAGACATGGATCTGATGGCGTCTCGTCAGAACTTCAAGGTTCCTTGCTACGGGTCCAGATCCAGGGATCCCAAGGCGACCCTAGTAGATGCACTAGTAGCACCTTGGACCTTCAACCTAGCTTATGTATTCCCACCGTTTCCTCTCATCCCCAGGCTGGTAGCCAGGATCAATCAGGAGAGGGCCTCGGTGATCTTGATAGCTCCTGCGTGGCCATGCAGGACTTGGTATGCAGACCTGGTGAATATGTCATCGGCTCCACCATGGAAGCTACCTTTGAGACAGGACCTTCTTGTTCAGGGTCCATTCGAACATCCGAATCTGGTTTCCCTCCAACTGACGGCTTGGAGATTGAACGCTTGATTTTATCAAAGCGTGGGTTTTCAGATTCTGTAATAGATACTCTGATTCAGGCTAGAAAGCCTGTAACTAGAAAAATTTACCATAAAATATGGAAAAAATATATCTGTTGGTGTGAATCTAAAGGATTCCCATGGAACAAGATAAAAATTCCTAAGATTCTATCCTTTCTACAATAAGGTTTGGAGAAAGGATTATCTGCAAGTTCTCTGAAGGGACAGATCTCTGCTTTATCTGTTTTACTTCACAAAAGACTGGGAGCTGTGCCAGATGTTCAAGCATTTGTTCAGGCTCTGGTTAGGATCAAGCCTGTTTACAGACCTTTGACTCCTCCCTGGAGTCTAAATCTAGTTCTTTCAGTTCTTCAAGGGGTTCCGTTTGAACCCTTACATTCCGTAGATATTAAGTTATTATCTTGGAAAGTTGTGTTTTTGGTTGCAATTTCTTCTGCTAGAAGAGTTTCAGAGTTATCTGCTCTGCAGTGTTCTCCGCCCTATCTGGTGTTCCATGCAGATAAGGTGGTTTTGCGTACTAAGCCTGGTTTTCTTCCGAAAGTTGTTTCCAACAAAAATATTAACCAGGAGATAGTTGTACCTTCTTTGTGTCCGAATCCAG
Organism: Bombina bombina; assembly: GCF_027579735.1. Taxonomy (NCBI): domain Eukaryota; kingdom Metazoa; phylum Chordata; class Amphibia; order Anura; family Bombinatoridae; genus Bombina; species Bombina bombina. The sequence goes on from NC_069504.1 coordinate 806,583,425, forward strand.
TTTCAAAGAAGGAACGTTTGTTACACAATTTGGACGTAGTCCGTGCTCTAAAATTCTATTTAGAGGCTACTAAAGATTTCAGACAAACATCTTCCTTGTTTGTTGTTTATTCTGGTAAAAGGAGAGGTCAAAAAGCGACTTCTACCTCTCTTTCCTTTTGGCTTAAAAGCATTATCCGATTGGCTTATGAGACTGCCGGACGGCAGCCTCCTGAAAGAATCACAGCTCACTCCACTAGGGCTGTGGCTTCCACATGGGCCTTCAAGAACGAGGCTTCTGTTGACCAGATATGTAAGGCAGCGACTTGGTCTTCACTGCACACTTTTGCCAAATTTTACAAATTTGATACTTTTGCTTCTTCGGAGGCTATTTTTGGGAGAAAGGTTTTGCAAGCCGTGGTGCCTTCCATTTAGGTGACCTGATTTGCTCCCTCCCTTCATCCGTGTCCTAAAGCTTTGGTATTGGTTCCCACAAGTAAGGATGACGCCGTGGACCGGACACACCAATGTTGGAGAAAACAGAATTTATGCTTACCTGATAAATTACTTTCTCCAACGGTGTGTCCGGTCCACGGCCCGCCCTGGTTTTTTAATCAGGTCTGATGAATTATTTTCTCTAACTACAGTCACCACGGTATCCTATGGTTTCTCCTATATATATTTCCTCCTGTCCGTCGGTCGAATGACTGGGGTGGGCGGAGCCTAGGAGGGATCATGTGACCAGCTTTGCTGGGACTCTTTGCCATTTCCTGTTGGGGAAGAGAATATCCCACAAGTAAGGATGACGCCGTGGACCGGACACACCGTTGGAGAAAGTAATTTATCAGGTAAGCATAAATTCTGTTTTTGCATGAAAATACATCCCAGAGACTTTAAAAACAAACTGCTAGCTAGAATGACTTGAATAATGTGCAGATATATTTTTTACTATATTAATTTAAATATTGAAATAAATCTGTAAAAGTGTCCATTAATATGCTCAACCATGTTGTAACCTTGGATTTTTTTTCTCTCCGAGTCCTGTTAGTGACAGTTTTATAAAAGGATCCACTAGAGTGTTCAACCAATGACTGCGTGGAATATAGCAGTTTTAAAGGACCAGTCAACACAGTAGATTTGCATAATCAACAATTGCAAGATACCAAGACAATGCAATAGCACATTGGGGCCCATTTATCAAGCTCCGTAAGGAGCTTGTGGGCCCGTGTTTCTGGCGAGTCTTCAGACTCGCCAGAAACACAAGTTATGGAGCAGCGGTCTAAAGACTGCTGCTCCATAACCCTGTCCGCCTGCACTGATGAGGCGGACAGGAATCGCCGGAAATCAACCCGCAAATCTGCAGGGGGCGGCGTGGCACCAGCAGCTCACAAGAGCTGCTGGTGCAATGCTGAATACGGAGAGCGTATTGCTCTCCGCATTCAGCGATGTCTGTCGGACCTGATCCGCAGTGTCGGATCAGGTCTGACAGACATAAGATAAATAGGCCCCTTAGTCTGAACTTCAAATAAGTAGTAGATTTTTTTTCTGACAATTTTAAAAGTTATGTCTTTCTCCAACATAGGTGTGTCCGGTCCACGGCGTCATCCTTACTTGTGGGATATTCTCTTCCCCAACAGGAAATGGCAAAGAGCCCAGCAAAGCTGGTCACATGATCCCTCCTAGGCTCCGCCTACCACAGTCATTCTCTTTGCCGTTGTACAGGCAACATCTCCACGGAGATGGCTTAGAGTTTTTTAGTGTTTAACTGTAGTTTTTATTATTCAATCAAGAGTTTGTTATTTTGAAATAGTGCTGGTATGTACTATTTACTCAGAAACAGAAAAGAGATGAAGATTTCTGTTTGTATGAGGAAAATGATTTTAGCAACCGTCACTAAAATCCATGGCTGTTCCACACAGGACTGTTGAGAGCAATTAACTTCAGTTGGGGGAACAGTGTGCAGTCTCTTGCTGCTTGAGGTATGACACATTCTAACAAGACGATGTAATGCTGGAAGCTGTCATTTTCCCTATGGGATCCGGTAAGCCATGTTTATTATGATCGTAAATAAGGGCTTCACAAGGGCTTATTAAAACTGTAGACTTTTTCTGGGCTAAATCGATTCATTATTAACACATATTTAGCCTTGAGGAATCATTTTATCTGGGTATTTTGATATAATAATATCGGCAGGCACTGTTTTAGACACCTTATTCTTAGGGGCTTTCCCAAAGCATAAGCAGAGCCTCATTTTCGCGCCGGTGTGGCGCATTTGTTTTTGAGAGGCATGGCATGCAGTCGCATGTGAGAGGAGCTCTGATACTTAGAAAAGACTTTCTGAAGGCGTCATTTGGTATCGTATTCCCCTTTGGGCTTGGTTGGGTCTCAGCAAAGCAGATACCAGGGACTGTAAAGGGGTTAAAGTTCAAAACGGCTCCGGTTCCGTTATTTTAAGGGTTAAAGCTTCCAAATTTGGTGTGCAATACTTTTAAGGCTTTAAGACACTGTGGTGAAAATTTGGTGAATTTTGAACAATTCCTTCATGTTTTTTCGCAATTGCAGTAATAAAGTGTGTTCAGTTTAAAATTTAAAGTGACAGTAACGGTTTTATTTTAAAACGTTTTTTGTACTTTGTTATCAAGTTTATGCCTGTTTAACATGTCTGAACTACCAGATAGACTGTGTTCTGAATGTGGGGAAGCCAGAATTCCTATTCATTTAAATAAATGTGATTTATGTGATAATGATAATGATGCCCAAGATGATTCCTCAAGTGAGGGGAGTAAGCATGGTACTGCATCATTCCCTCCTTCGTCTACACGAGTCTTGCCCACTCAGGAGGCCCCTAGTACATCTAGCGCGCCAATACTCCTTACTATGCAACAATTAACGGCTGTAATGGATAATTCTGTCAAAAACATTTTAGCCAAAATGAACACTTATCAGCGTAAGCGCGGCTGCTCTGTTTTAGATACTGAAGAGCATGACGACGCTGATAATAATATTTCTGAAGGGCCCCTAACCCAGTCTGATGGGGCCAGGGAGGTTTTGTCTGAGGGAGAAATTACTGATTCAGGGAACATTTCTCAACAGGCTGAACCTGATGTGATTGCATTTAAATTTAAGTTGGAACATCTCCGCATTCTGCTTAAGGAGGTATTATCCACTCTGGATGATTGTGACAAGTTGGTCATCCCAGAGAAACTTTGTAAAATGGACAAGTTCCTAGAGGTGCCGGGGCTCCCAGAAGCTTTTCCTATACCCAAGCGGGTGGCGGACATTGTTAATAAAGAATGGGAAAGGCCCGGTATTCCTTTCGTCCCTCCCCCCATATTTAAAAAATTGTTTCCTATGGTCGACCCCAGAAAGGACTTATGGCAGACAGTCCCCAAGGTCGAGGGAGCGGTTTCCACTTTAAACAAACGCACCACTATACCCATAGAGGATAGTTGTGCTTTCAAAGATCCTATGGATAAAAAATTAGAAGGTTTGCTTAAAAAGATGTTTGTTCAGCAAGGTTACCTTCTACAACCAATTTCATGCATTGTCCCTGTCGCTACAGCCGCATGTTTCTGGTTCGATGATCTGATAAGAGCGGTCGATAGTGATTCTCCTCCTTTGGAGGAGATTATGGACAGAATCAATGCTCTCAAATTGGCTAATTCTTTCACCCTAGACGCCACTTTGCAATTGGCTAGGTTAGCGGCTAAGAATTCTGGGTTTGCTATTGTGGCGCGCAGAGCGCTTTGGTTGAAATCTTGGTCGGCTGATGCGTCTTCCAAGAACAAGCTACTTAACATTCCTTTCAAGGGGAAAACGCTGTTTGGCCCTGACTTGAAAGAGATTATCTCTGATATCACTGGGGGTAAGGGCCACGCCCTTCCTCAGGATCGGCCTTTCAAGGCAAAAAATAAACCTAATTTTCGTCCCTTTCGTAGAAACGGACCAGCCCAAGGTGCTACGTCCTCTAAGCAAGAGGGTAATACTTCTCAAGCCAAGCCAGCTTGGAGACCAATGCAAGGCTGGAACAAGGGAAAGCAGGCCAAGAAACCTGCCACTGCTACCAAGACAGCATGAAATGTTGGCCCCCGATCCGGGACCGGATCTGGTGGGGGGCAGACTCTCTCTCTTCGCTCAGGCTTGGGCAAGAGATGTTCTGGATCCTTGGGCGCTAGAAATAGTCTCCCAAGGTTATCTTCTGGAATTCAAGGGACTTCCCCCAAGGGGGAGGTTCCACAGGTCTCAGTTGTCTTCAGACCACATAAAAAGACAGGCATTCTTACATTGTGTAGAAGACCTGTTAAAAATGGGAGTGATTCATCCTGTTCCATTAAGAGAACAAGGGATGGGGTTCTACTCCAATCTGTTCATAGTTCCCAAAAAAGAGGGAACGTTCAGACCAATCTTAGATCTCAAGATCTTAAACAAGTTTCTCAAGGTTCCATCGTTCAAGAGGGAAACCATTCGAACTATTCTTCCTTCCATCCAGGAAGGTCAATTCATGACCACGGTGGATTTAAAGGATGCGTATCTACATATTCCTATCCACAAGGAACATCATCGGTTTCTAAGGTTCGCATTCCTGGACAAACATTACCAGTTCGTGGCGCTTCCTTTCGGATTAGCCACTGCTCCAAGGATTTTCACAAAGGTACTAGGGTCCCTTCTAGCTGTGCTAAGACCAAGGGGCATTGCTGTAGTACCTTACTTGGACGACATTCTGATTCAAGCGTCGTCCCTTCCTCAAGCAAAGGCTCACACGGACATTGTCCTGGCCTTTCTCAGATCTCACGGGTGGAAAGTGAACGTGGAAAAGAGTTCTCTATCCCCGTCAACAAGGGTTCCCTTCTTGGGAACAATAATAGACTCCTTAGAAATGAGGATTTTTCTGACAGAGGCCAGAAAAACAAAGCTTCTAGACTCTTGTCGGATTCTTCATTCCGTTCCTCTTCCTTCCATAGCTCAGTGCATGGAAGTGATCGGGTTGATGGTAGCGGCAATGGACATAGTTCCTTTTGCGCGCATTCATCTAAGACCATTACAACTGTGCATGCTCAGTCAGTGGAATGGGGACTATACAGACTTGTCTCCGAAGATACAAGTAAATCAGAGGACCAGAGACTCACTCCGTTGGTGGCTGTCCCTGGACAACCTGTCACAAGGGATGACATTCCGCAGACCAGAGTGGGTCATTGTCACGACCGACGCCAGTCTGATGGGCTGGGGCGCGGTCTGGGGATCCCTGAAAGCTCAGGGTCTTTGGTCTCGGGAAGAATCTCTTCTACCGATAAATATTCTGGAACTGAGAGCGATATTCAATGCTCTCAAGGCTTGGCCTCAGCTAGCGAGGGCCAAGTTCATACGGTTTCAATCAGACAACATGACAACTGTTGCGTACATCAACCATCAGGGGGGAACAAGGAGTTCCCTAGCGATGGAAGAAGTGACCAAAATCATTCTATGGGCGGAGTCTCACTCCTGCCACCTGTCTGCTATCCACATCCCAGGAGTGGAAAATTGGGAAGCGGATTTTCTGAGTCGTCAGACATTGCATCCGGGGGAGTGGGAACTCCATCCGGAAATCTTTGCCCAAGTCACTCAGCTGTGGGGCATTCCAGACATGGATCTAATGGCCTCTCGTCAGAACTTCAAAGTTCCTTGCTACGGGTCCAGATCCAGGGATCCCAAGGCGGCTCTAGTGGATGCACTAGTAGCACCTTGGACCTTCAAACTAGCTTATGTGTTCCCGCCGTTTCCTCTCATCCCCAGGCTGGTAGCCAGGATCAATCAGGAGAGGGCGTCGGTGATCTTGATAGCTCCTGCGTGGCCACGCAGGACTTGGTATGCAGATCTGGTGAATATGTCATCGGCTCCACCTTGGAAGCTACCTTTGAGACGAGACCTTCTTGTTCAGGGTCCGTTCGAACATCCGAATCTGGTTTCACTCCAGCTGACTGCTTGGAGATTGAACGCTTGATTTTATCGAAGCGAGGGTTCTCAGATTCTGTTATTGATACTCTTGTTCAGGCCAGAAAGCCTGTAACTAGAAAGATTTACCACAAAATTTGGAAAAAATATATCTGTTGGTGTGAATCTAAAGGATTCTCTTGGGACAAGGTTAAGATTCCTAGGATTCTATCCTTCCTTCAAGAAGGATTGGAAAAAGGATTATCTGCAAGTTCCCTGAAGGGACAGATTTCTGCCTTGTCGGTGTTACTTCACAAAAAACTGGCTGCTGTGCCAGATGTTCAAGCCTTTGTTCAGGCTCTGGTTAGAATTAAGCCTGTTTACAAACCTTTGACTCCTCCTTGGAGTCTCAATTTAGTTCTTTCAGTTCTTCAGGGGGTTCCGTTTGAACCCTTGCATTCCGTTGATATTAAGTTATTATCTTGGAAAGTTTTGTTTTTAGTTGCAATTTCTTCTGCTAGAAGAGTTTCAGAATTATCTGCTCTGCAGTGTTCTCCTCCTTATCTGGTGTTCCATGCAGATAAGGTGGTTTTACGTACTAAACCTGGTTTTCTTCCAAAAGTTGTTTCTAACAAAAACATTAACCAGGAGATTATCGTACCTTCTCTGTGTCCGAAACCAGTTTCAAAGAAGGAACGTTTGTTGCACAATTTGGATGTTGTTCGCGCTCTAAAATTCTATTTAGATGCTACAAAGGATTTTAGACAAACATCTTCCTTGTTTGTTGTTTATTCTGGTAAAAGGAGAGGTCAAAAAGCAACTTCTACCTCTCTCTCTTTTTGGATTAAAAGCATCATCAGATTGGCTTACGAGACTGCCGGACGGCAGCCTCCCGAAAGAATCACAGCTCATTCCACTAGGGCTGTGGCTTCCACATGGGCCTTCAAGAACGAGGCTTCTGTTGATCAGATATGTAGGGCAGCGACTTGGTCTTCACTGCACACTTTTACCAAATTTTACAAGTTTGATACTTTTGCTTCTTCTGAGGCTATTTTTGGGAGAAAGGTTTTGCAAGCCGTGGTGCCTTCCATTTAGGTGACCTGATTTGCTCCCTCCCTTCATCCGTGTCCTAAAGCTTTGGTATTGGTTCCCACAAGTAAGGATGACGCCGTGGACCGGACACACCTATGTTGGAGAAAACAGAATTTATGTTTACCTGATAAATTACTTTCTCCAACGGTGTGTCCGGTCCACGGCCCGCCCTGGTTTTTTTAATCAGGTCTGATAATTTATTTTCTTTAACTACAGTCACCACGGTACCATATGGTTTCTCCTATGCAAATATTCCTCCTTAACGTCGGTCGAATGACTGGGGTAGGCGGAGCCTAGGAGGGATCATGTGACCAGCTTTGCTGGGCTCTTTGCCATTTCCTGTTGGGGAAGAGAATATCCCACAAGTAAGGATGACGCCGTGGACCGGACACACCGTTGGAGAAAGTAATTTATCAGGTAAACATAAATTCTGTTTTTTCCACTCCCCCTGTACCATGTGACAGCCATCAGCCAATCACAAATGCATACACGTACCATGTGACAGCCATCAGCCATTCACAAATGCATACACACTTATTCTTGCACATGCTCAGTAGGAGTTTAAATATAAATTTACTGTGCACATTTAGTTAATGGAAGTAAATTGGAAAGTTGTTTAAAATGGTATGCTCTATCTGAATAATGAAAGTTTAATTTTGATTGAGTGTCCCTTTAAGTCTGGAGTTTACACCGTTCATGTTCAGCTCGTAATCAATAGTGTAATGCTTCTTCGGAGTTGACTTTAAAGGGACATTACAACCAAAAATTTTCGTTCATGATTCAAATAGAGAATACAATTTTAAACAGCATCCCAATTTACTTATTTTATCTAATTTGCTTCATTCTTTAGATATCCCTTGTTGAAGGACTAGAAATGCACATGGGTGAGCCAATAACACAAGGCATCTATCTGCAGCCACCAATCAGCAGCTACTGAGCCTATCTAGATATGCTTTTCGGCAAAGGATATCAAGAGAATTAAGCAAATTAGATAATAGAAGTAAATTAGAAAGTTGTTCAAAACTGCATGCTCTTTCTAAATCATGAAATTAAAAAAAAATCTGTTTTATGTCCCTTTAACTTTGTTGGTAACATACAAAGGTATAGGCAAGCTATGGTACAGTATACTGCAACATAATAGAATGTGTTCTTAATCCATTAAAGCCACAAAAAGATCATATTTCCTTATTACTTAAATAATTGCACTAGTAATTGGTAAGGTTTCAAGTGCTCAAAAAAATATTTATTAGCTGTGTTATAGAAAAATAAAATTATAGATTATGTAAGTATAATTGTCCCACATTTCCTAGGAAAAGCAAATTCTGTAACCTGCAAATGCTGCAAAACAAATAGCTGGTTTCGGCAATTTGTAGCATTTTGAAAAACTAGATTACAGATTTTCTTTTTTGGAATCTGTATGGGGACAAAGTACAAAGTTTACGTAAATGAGATATATATATATATATATATATATATAAATATATATATATATAAAATTTTTATGTTGCTTTAAAGCCAATGGCAGTCATTTTTAGTAAATAGGTGGAATGTAAATGTTATATCCTGTACCTTTCTGTGCACAAACCTACGATTGCAGTAGAAATTTATGTATGCTGCACGACCATATATAGGTTACTTATTTTTGCATGTGGGTGTAGTTCATCTGAGAAATGGGTTATACAGTGTAACATTTTGACAATATCCTGATGAGTGCATTTCCTATATTCTCCTATCTCAGGTTTGTTACCGCAGGAATGGTCATAATGAGATGGATGAGCCCATGTTTACGCAACCCCTGATGTACAAGCAGATACGCAAGCAGAAGACAGTCCTTCAGAAATATGCAGAGACTCTCGTATCACAGGGTGTTGTCAATCAGCTAGAGTATGAGGTAAAAACAACTTTAGGGAGCTTTATTTGTTATCTGTCTACCTAACGCCCTATGAACATAAAGTGTGTGCTTTAAGGATTCTATTCTTTTTTTTCTTCCCCCTATTTTGTATAATTTCTGTGTGTGTTTCAAGCACCTCCCACAGTTAAAATATTTGCGTTTTCGCTACTTGTGTTGGGTTAATTTTTTTTGCTATTACTCCATCTTGTTTTCTCAACATTTCTTAAGCTTAAAGGGACATTGTACACTGTTAAAGGCAATAGTTGAGTGAAAGCATAGAGCACATTGTAATAAAAAGATAACATAACCAATAAATAGAAACCGTATATTTTTTTTATTTTTTTCTTAACCTTTAAAAATGTCACCATAGTGCTTCTAAAAGGGGATTCAGGGACGCCCTTAGTGAGGGGCCGCACACACTATAGAGATCACACCCCTGAAAATCGAAAGTGTTTTTTATATAAAATGAAAATGTAGGCCTACTTGATCAAATTGCGCATGCACAATGCTTGAAGTTAACTCGTGCTAGTTCCCGAGAGTGCACTCACGAGAGAGGTAGCATGCACTTATTTTTTTATGTACTTCATGGTGGCATGTACTTATTTTTGAACATGGTATGGTTTTTCTTCTCGATAATGTAATATTTACTGGCACCATGTAACAATAAATTATAAAAACAGGTCCAGGAGTAATCGCTTCCCTTCCCTGGTGCTGCCACTCCTTAAATAATTAATTAAAAATAAAAAGGAAAGAAGGGGGAGAAAAGAAAATGGTCTATTATAGTAAAATCACAATCTTTAAATTATCTTTATTAACAGTATTCCCAAATGTAATAATTTTGGCACAGTACTATAGGGGTTAATGAAAACCAGGACATAAATCCTAAGGCGTATTCTAAGAGAAATTCAACTTTAAATACAGAGTTAATTCCCCCAAATCATTGGAAAACAGTCCTACAATCCAGCTTATGCAGTGCTCTGGCAATTCATATAATTTTTTATTTCCACTTTCTCCAAAATCCATTTTAATTTTTATATTTCCATCATTTTCTTCATATGTGGACATATTTTACAATGCCCACATGCTGCTGATTCTTTGGAAATTGGAGATTTATTGACTTTCCTATCAAAGGGGCAATTTACTAACATTTTTTTTTAGATTTGCTGCTCGTCTATATGTGAATTTAGGCCATCTAGGTAAGAAAGGCTTTAATCTTTCATCTGATAATAAAATATGCCAATATTTGTTGAAAATCAGAAGTATCTCAGAACTTACAGAATCATAGGTTGAGGTGAATCGGATAACATTGTCTTGTTTTAAAAGATTCCATCGTAGTACAATTTCTTCTAAGTCTTCAATATTCACCAAGAGTTACATTTTTAATTGCCATTGGAAAATGAGCACTTGTTGCATAAAATGTATTAGTTGCTATTGGTTTACAATATAAATCCACTATTTTATTATACTCTGATCTTTTAATCATCAGGTCAAGAATCTCTATTTTTCATTTATATTGCACAAATAGACCAAACGGAAGTTATTCATCTTTGGTATAAACTCCTCCAATTGTGCTCTACTACCATTCCAAATTATAAACATCATCTATATATCTGGACCAGTGAAGGACATTGTCTGTGTATTCTTTCATGTCATTATTAAATACTATATTCTCCTCCCTCCAGCCCAGATATAGATTAGCTTAAGTAGAGACGCAGGGAGTGCCAATACATTCCTACATGTTTGTAAATAGAACTGATCATTAAAGGGACAGTAAACACTTAGATGGTAATATAAAATGATAAGCTGTACAAAAAACTCTGCAATATCCCCTATTCCTGTAATTCTGTTCTGAAGTTGTGAGCTTTTCAGTTAATGTTAGAAATGAAAGTGCAGAACACTGTTATATTCCACACAGCCATTGGCTCCATACTCTAGTGACCTATTTATAACTTTCCCTTATTGGCCACAGCACAGAAAGAAACCTAAGTTACAACATGGCAGCACCCACTGCTTTATAAACACTAAAACTTTACACTTATTTTGTCAATATTTAAACAACTAATGAAAAAATGTACCTTTCTGTATAGCATTTATTTAGTGTTTAATGTCCCTTTTTTTTAAATACAAAATAATTATATTTAATACAAAGTTCAATAGTTCTAACAATAATTATCTGGTGTCCTCTAATATTAATGTTGTATTCTTTAAAAAAATGTTCAACTGCTCCATTCAGTTTGTATGCTAGTATATAGTGATTCCCCATCACAAGAAACTAATGGTGCTGAATCAGGAATATGAACATTTCTCAGTTTATTTATTATATCTGTAGTATCTCTTGTGTAAGATTAAATATCTACAACTAGTTTCCTTAATCTAGCATCAGGATTTTTACTAGCTTTCTCTGTTAATGAGTTTATTCTAGATATTACTGGTCTTCCTGGTGGTTGTTCTTTATTCTCATCAATTTTGGGTAATAGGCAGAAGGTAGCAATTTTAGGAGAGAGTACTGACCATTTATTTCCTCAGCTATTGCACCCGTGTTATACCTTTCCTTGATTAACTTGTTATATTTGTGTAAGAAAACTTCTGTGGGATCACTTAAGTTGTTTATCATTTTAAATATTACGTAATTGATTGCTTTTTGGATATTTCTCTTGTTAAGTGTATCCAGTCCACGGATCATCCATTACTTATGGGATATTAACTCCTCCCCAACAGGAAGTGCAAGAGGATTCACCCAGCAGAGCTGCTATATAGCTCCTCCCCTAACTGCCATTACCAGTCATTCTCTTGCACCCAACAAATAGATAGGATGTGTGAGAGGACTGTGGAGATTATACTTAGTTTCATACCTTCAATCAAAAGTTTGTTATTTTATAATAGCACCGGAGTGTGTTATTCCTTCTCTGGTAGAATTTGAAGAAGAATCTACCTGAGTTTTTCTATGATTTTAGCCGGAGTAGTTAAGATCATATTGCTGTTTCTCGGCCATCTGAGGAGAGGTAAACTTCAGATCAGGGGACAGCGGGCAGATTAATCTGCAAAGAGGTATGTAGCAGCTTATTATTTTCTGACAATGGAATTGATGAGAAAATTCTGCCATACCGATATAATGTAAACTCAGCCTTAAATGCAGTAGCAGCAACTGGTATCAGGCTGTCATGTATGTATATTTTACACTTCAGTATTCTGGGGAATGGCACTTCACTGGAATTATACTGTATGCATAAAACTTTAGCCTAATTTGCAGGGACTAGCAACAGGCTTTTTAATAACACTCAATTTATTAATGTTAAACGTTTTTTGCTGGCATGTAAAATCGTTTAATTTTCTGAGGTACTGGGTGAAAAAATGTTTTGGGCACTATTTTTTTCCACTTGGCAGTCATTTTATTTAATTTATGACAGTTTACTGATCTCTCTCACTGTTATGTGTGAGGGGGAGGGGCCTTTTTTGGTGCTTTTGCTACGCATCAAAAAATTCAGTCAGAAGTTTGTCTTCCCTGCATGATCCGGTTCATCTCTACAGAACTCAGGGGTCTTCAAAACTTGTTTTGAGGGAGGTAATCACTCACAGCAGAGCTGTGAGATTGTAGTTGACTGTGATAAAAAAACGTTTATTTCTGTATTTTTTTTCTGCTATCAGGGTTAGTTATCCTTTGCTAATGGGAGCAATCCTTTGCTAAAATTGTGTTTTTTACAAAGATTTGATGCTATAACTTTTCAGTTTATTAATTTTCAACTGTCATAACTTTTTCTGTGCTTCTTATAGGCACAGTACGTTTTCATATTATAGTAAATTACTTGAAAAGTATTTCCAAGTTGCTAGTTTATTTGCTAGTGTGTTAAACATGTCTGATTCAGAGGAAGATATCTGTGCTATATGTGCTAAAGCCAAAGTGGAGCCCAATAGAAATTTATGTACTAACTGTATTGATGCTACTTTAAATAAAAGTCAATCTGTACAAATTGAACATATTTCACCAAACAACGAGGGGAGAGTTATGCCGACTAACTCGCCTCACGTGTCAGTACCTGCATCTCCCGCTCGGGAGGTGCGTGATATTGTAGCGCCGAGTACATCTGGGCGGCCATTACAAATCACATTACAGGATATGGCTACTGTTATGACTGAAGTTTTGGCTAAATTACCAGAACTAAGAGGTAAGCGTGATCACTCTGGGGTGAGAACAGAGTGCGCTGATAATATTAGGGCCATGTCAGACACTGCGTCACAATTTGCAGAACATGAGGACGGAGAGCTTCATTCTGCGGGTGACGGTTCTGATCCAAACAAACTGGATTCAGATATTTCAAATTTTAAATTTAAGCTGGAAAACCTCCGTGTATTACTAGGGGAGGTGTTAGCGGCTCTGAATGATTGTAACACAGTTGCAATACCAGAGAAAATGTGTAGGTTGGATAAATATTTTGCGGTACCGGCGAGTACTGACGTTTTTTCCTATAGACTTACTGAAATTGTTACTAAGGAGTGGGATAGACCCGGTGTGCCGTTCTCACCCCCTCCGATATTTAGAAAGATGTTTCCAATAGACGCCACCACACGGGACTTATGGCAAACGGTCCCTAAGGTGGAGGGAGCAGTTTCTACTTTAGCTAAGCGTACCACTATCCCGGTGGAGGATAGCTGTGCCTTTTCAGATCCAATGGATAAAAAGTTAGAGGGTTACCTTAAGAAAATGTTTGTTCAACAAGGTTTTATATTGCAACCTCTTGCATGCATTGCGCCTGTCACGGCTGCAGCAGCATTTTGGTTTGAGTCTCTGGAAGAGACACTTGAATCAGCTCCATTAGATGAGATTACACACAAGCTTAAAGCCCTTAAGTTAGCTAACTCATTTATTTCAGATGCCGTAGTACATTTAACTAAACTTACGGCTAAGAATTCCGGATTCGCCATTCAGGCACGCAGAGCACTGTGGCTAAAATCCTGGTCAGCTGACGTTACTTCTAAATCTAAATTGCTTAATATACCTTTCAAAGGGCAGACCTTATTCGGGCCCGGGTTGAAAGAAATTATCGCTGACATTACAGGAGGTAAAGGCCATGCCCTGCCTCAAGACAGAGCCAAACCTAAGGCTAGACAGTCTAATTTTCGTTCCTTTCGTAATTTCAAAGCAGGAGCAGCATCAACTTCCTCTGCACCAAAACAGGAAGGAGCTGTTGCTCGCTACAGACAAGGCTGGAGACCTAACCAGTCCTGGAACAAGGGCAAGCAGGCCAGGAAACCTGCTGCTGCCCCTAAGACAGCATGAATCGAGGGCCCCCGATCCGGGAACGGATCTAGTGGGGGGCAGACTTTCTCTCTTCGCCCAGGCTTGGGCAAGAGATGTCCAGGATCCCTGGGCGTTAGAGATCATATCTCAGGGATACCTTCTAGACTTCAAATTCTCTCCCCCAAGAGGGAGATTTCATCTGTCAAGGTTGTCAACAAACCAAATAAAGAAAGAGGCGTTTCTACGCTGCGTACAAGATCTTTTATTAATGGGAGTGATCCATCCGGTTCCGCGGTCGGAACAAGGACAAGGGTTTTACTCAAATCTGTTTGTGGTTCCCAAAAAAGAGGGAACTTTCAGGCCAATCTTGGATTTAAAGATCCTAAACAAATTCCTAAGAGTTCCATCGTTCAAAATGGAAACTATTCGGACAATTTTACCCATGATCCAAAAGGGTCAGTACATGACCACAGTGGATTTAAAGGATGCTTACCTTCACATACCGATTCACAAAGATCATTACCGGTATCTAAGGTTTGCCTTTCTAGACAGGCATTACCAGTTTGTAGCTTTTCCATTCGGATTGGCTACGGCTCCGAGAATCTTCACAAAGGTTCTGGGTGCTCTTCTGGCGGTACTAAGGCCGCGAGGAATTGCGGTAGCTCCGTACCTAGACGACATTCTGATACAAGCTTCAAGCTTTCAAACTGCCAAGTCTCATACAGAGTTAGTACTGGCATTTCTAAGGTCGCATGGATGGAAGGTGAACGAAAAGAAGAGTTCTCTCTTTCCACTCACAAGAGTTCCCTTCTTGGGGACTCTTATAGATTCTGTAGAAATGAAGATTTACCTGACAGAAGACAGGTTAACAAAGCTTCAAAATGCATGCCGTGCCCTTCATTCCATTCAACACCCGTCAGTAGCTCAATGCATGGAGGTGATCGGCTTAATGGTAGCAGCAATGGACATAGTACCCTTTGCACGCCTACATCTCAGACCGCTGCAATTGTGCATGCTAAGTCAGTGGAATGGGGATTACTCAGACTTGTCCCCTACTCTGAATCTGGATCAAGAGACCAGAAATTCTCTTCTATGGTGGCTTTCTCGGCCACATCTGTCCAGGGGGATGCCATTCAGCAGGCCGGACTGGACAATTGTAACAACAGACGCCAGCCTACTAGGTTGGGGCGCTGTCTGGAATTCTCTGAAGGCTCAGGGACAATGGAATCAGGAGGAGAGTCTCCTACCAATAAACATTCTGGAATTGAGAGCAGTTCTCAATGCCCTTCTGGCTTGGCCCCAGTTAACAACTCGGGGGTTCATCAGGTTTCAGTCGGACAACATCACGACTGTAGCTTACATCAACCATCAGGGAGGGACAAGAAGCTCCCTAGCAATGATGGAAGTATCAAAGATAATTCGCTGGGCAGAGTCTCACTCTTGCCACCTGTCAGCAATCCACATCCCGGGAGTGGAGAACTGGGAGGCGGATTTCTTAAGTCGTCAGACTTTTCATCCGGGGGAGTGGGAACTTCATCCGGAGGTCTTTGCCCAAATACTTCGACGTTGGGGCAAACCAGAGATAGATCTCATGGCGTCTCGACAGAACGCCAAGCTTCCTCGTTACGGGTCCAGATCCAGGGATCCGGGAGCGGTTCTGATAGATGCTTTGACAGCACCTTGGACCTTCGGGATGGCTTATGTGTTTCCACCCTTCCCGATGCTTCCTCGATTGATTGCCAGAATCAAACAGGAGAGAGCATCAGTGATTCTAATAGCGCCTGCATGGCCACGCAGGACTTGGTATGCAGATCTAGTGGACATGTCATCCTGTCCACCTTGGTCGCTACCTCTGAAACAGGACCTTCTGATCCAGGGTCCCTTCAAACATCAAAATCTAATTTCTCTGAAGCTGACTGCTTGGAAATTGAACGCTTGATTTTATCAAAACGTGGTTTTTCTGAGTCAGTTATTGATACCTTAATACAGGCTAGGAAGCCTGTTACCAGAAAGATTTACCATAAGATATGGCGCAAATACTTATATTGGTGCGAATCCAAGAGTTACTCATGGAGTAAGGTTAGGATTCCGAGGATATTGTCTTTTCTACAAGAAGGTTTAGAAAAGGGTTTATCCGCCAGTTCCTTAAAGGGACAGATTTCAGCTCTGTCCATTCTTTTACACAAACGTCTGTCAGAAGTTCCGGACGTTCAAGCTTTTTGTCAGGCTTTAGCTAGGATCAAGCCTGTGTTTAAAACTGTTGCTCCACCATGGAGTTTGAACTTAGTTCTTAATGTTTTACAGGGGGTTCCGTTTGAACCCCTTCATTCCATTGATATCAAGTTGTTATCTTGGAAAGTTCTGTTTTTAATGGCGATTTCCTCGGCTCGAAGAGTCTCTGAGTTATCTGACTTACATTGTGATTTTCCTTATCTGATTTCTTTCATGTAATTAGCAAGAGTCCATGAGCTAGTGACGTATGGGATATACATTCCTACCAGGAGGGGCAAAGTTTCCCAAACCTTAAAATGCCTATAAATACACCCCTCACCACACCCACAATTCAGTTTTACAAACTTTGCCTCCGATGGAGGTGGTGAAGTAAGTTTGTGCTAGATTCTACGTTGATATGCGCTCCGCAGCAAGTTGGAGCCCGGTTTTCCTCTCAGCGTGCAGTAAATGTCAGAGGGATGTGAGGAGAGTATTGCCTATTTGAATGCAGTGATCTCCTTCTACGGGGTCTATTTCATAGGTTCTCTGTTATCGGTCGTAGAGATTCATCTCTTACCTCCCTTTTCAGATCGACGATATACTCTTATATATACCATTACCTCTGCTGATTCTCGTTTCAGTACTGGTTTGGCTTTCTACAAACATGTAGATGAGTGTCCTGGGGTAAGTAAATCTTATTTTCTGTGACACTCTAAGCTATGGTTGGGCACTTTGTTTATAAAGTTCTAAATTTATGTATTCAAACATTTATTTGCCTTGACTCAGAATGTTCAACATTCCTTATTTTTCAGACAGTCAGTTTCATATTTGGGATAAATGCATTTGTTTCAATCATTTTTTCTTACCTTAAAAAATTTGACTTTTTCCCTGTGGGCTGTTAGGCTCGCGGGGGCAGAAAATGCTTCATTTTATTGCGTCATTCTTGGCGCAGACTTTTTTGGCGCAAAAATTGTTTTCTGTTTCCGGCGTCATACGTGTCGCCAGAAGTTGCGTCATTTTTTGACGTTTTTTTGCGTCAAAAATGTCGGCGTTCCGGATGTGGCGTCATTTTTGGCGCCAAAAGCATTTAGGCGTCAAATAATGTGGGTGTCTTTTTTGGCGCTAAAAAATATGGGCGTCACTTTTGTCTCCACATTATTTAAGTCACATTATTTATTGCTTCTGGTTGCTAGAAGCTTGTTCACTGGCATTTTTTTCCCATTCCTGAAACTGTCATTTAAGGAATTTGATCAATTTTGCTTTATATGTTGTTTTTTCTTTTACATATTGCAAGATGTTCCACGTTGCAACTGAGTCAGAAGATACTTCAGGAAAATCACTGCCCAGTGCTGGAGCTACCAAGCTAAGTGTATCTGCTATAAACTTTTGGTATCTGTTTCTCCAGCTGTTGTTTGTATTGCATGTCATGTCAAACTTATTAATGCAGATAAAATTTCCTTTAGTACTGTTACATTACCTGTTGCTGTTCCGTCAACATCTAATTTTCAGAGTGTTCCTGATAACATAAGAGATTTTATTTTTTAAATCCATTAAGAAGGCTATGTCTGTTATTTCTCCTTCTAGTATACATAAAAGTCTTTTAAAACTTCTCTTTTTTCAGATGAATTTTTAAATGAACATCATCATTCTGATACTGATAATGGTTCTTCTGGTTCAGAGGTTTCTGTCTCAGAGGTTGATGCTGATAAATCTTTGTATTTGTTCAAGATGGAATTTATTCGTTCTTTACTTAAAGAAGTATTATTTGCATTAGAAATAGAGGATTCTGGTCCTCTTGATACTAATTGTAAACGTTTAAATAAGGTTTTTAAATCTCCTGTAGTTATTCCAGAAGTGTTTTATCTCCCTGATGCTATTTCTGAAGTAATTTCCAGGGAATGGAATAATTTGGGTAATTTATTTACTCCTTCTAGACGTTTAAGCAATTATATCCTGTGCCATCTGACAGATTAGAGTTTTTTGGGACAAAAATCCCTAAGGTTATGGGGCTGTCTCTACTCCTGCTAATGTACTACTATTCCTACGGCAGATAGTACTTCATTTAAGGATCCTTTAGATAGGAAAATTGAATCCTTTCTAAGAAAAGCTTACTTATGTTCAGGTAATCTTCTTAGACCTGCTATATTTTTAGCGGATGTTGCTGCAGCTTCAACTTTTTGGTTAGAAGCTTTAGCGCAACAAGTAACAGATCATAATTTTATAGCATTATTATTATTCTATAACATGCTAATAATTTTATTGGTGATACCATCTTTTGATATCATTAGAGTTGATGTCAGGTATATGTCTCTAGCTATTTTAGCTAGAAAAGCTTTATGGATTAAACTTGGAATACTGATATGTCTTCTAAGTCAACTTTGCTTTCCCTTTCTTTCCAGGGTAAATAATCATTTTCGTTCTTTTCCTCACAACAAGGAACAAAAGCCTGATCCTTCATCCTCAGGAGCGGTATCAGTTTGGAAACTATTTCCAGTTTGGAATATATCCAAGCCTTATAGAAACCTATAGCCAGCTCCTAAGTACCTATGAAGGTGCGGCCCTTATTCCAGCTCAGCTGGTATGGGGCAGATTACGTTTTCTTCAAAGAAATTTGGATCAATTCCGTTCTCAATCTCTGGTTTCAGAACATTGTTTCAGAAAGGTACAGAATTGGCTTCAAGTTAAGGCCTCCTGCTAAGAGATTTTTTTCTTTCCCGTGTCCCAGTTAACACAGCAAAGGCTCAGCATTTCTGAAATGTTTCAGATCTAGAGTTGGCTGGAGTATTTATGCCAGTTCCAGTTCTGGAACAGGGGCTGGGGTTTTATTTTATCTCTTCATTGTACCAAAGAAGGTCAATTCCTTCAGACCAGTTCCGGATCTTTCATTATTGAATCGTTATGTTAGGATACCAACATTCAAGATGGTTACTGTAGGACTATCCTGCCTTTTGTTTAGCAAGGGCATTATATGTCTACAATAGATTTACAGGATGTGTATCTGCATATTCCGATTCATCCAGATCACTTTTAGTGTCTGAGATTCTCTTTTTAGACAAGCATTACCAGTTTTTTGGCTCTACCGTTTGGCCTAGCCTCAGTTCCAAGAATTTTTTTCAAAGGTTCTCGGTGCCCTTCTTTCTGTAATCAGAGAACAGGGTTTTGGTATTTCCTTATTTGGACGATATCTTGGTACTTGCTCAGTCTTCTCATTTTCGAAGAATCTCATACGAATCGACTTGTGTTGTTTCTTCAAGTTCATGGTTGGAGGATCAATTTACCAATCAATTCATTGATTCTTCAGACAAGGGTAACCTTTTTAGGTTTCTAGATAGATTCAGTGTCTATGACTCTGTCCTTGTCAGACAAGAGAAGTTTAACATTGATATCAGCTTGTCAAAACCTTCAGTCACAATCATTCCCTTTGGTAGCCTTATGCATGGAAATGTTGGGTCTTAGGACTGCCGCATCAGATGCGATCTCCTTTGCTCGTTTTCACATGCGACCTCTTCAGCTCTGTATGCTGAACCAATGGTGCAGGGATTACTCAAAGATATCTCAATTAATATCTTTAAACCGATTTTATGACACTCTCTGACATGGTGGACAGATCACCATCGTTTAGTTCAGGGGGCTTCTTGTTCTTCCGACCTGGACTATAATCCCAACAGATGCAAGTCTTACAGGTTGGGGAGCTGTGTGGGGGTATCTGACGGCACAAGGGGTTTGGGAATCTCAGGAGGTGAGATTTCCGATCAATATTTTGGAACTACGTGCAATTTCAGAGCTCTTCAGTCTTGGCCTCTTCTGAAGAGAGAGTTGTTCATTTGTTTTCAGATAGACAATGTCACAACTGTGGCATACATCAATCATCAAGGAGGGGCTCACAGTCCTCTGGCTATGAAAGAAGTATCTCAAATTTTGGTTTGGGCGGAATCCAGCTCCTGTCTAATCTCTGCGGTTCATATCCCAGGTATGGACAATTGGAAAGCGGATTATCTCAGTCGCCAAACGTTGCATCCGGGCGAATGGTCTCTTCACCCAGAGGTATTTCTTCAGATTATTCAAATGTGGGAACTTCCAGAAATAGATCTGATGGCTTCTCATCTAAACAAGAAACTTCCCAGGTATCTGTCCAGATCCCGGGATCCTCAGGCGGAGGCAGTGGATGCATTATCACTTCCTTGGAAGTATCATCCTGCCTATATCTTTCCGCCTCTAGTTCTTCTTCCAAGAGTAATCTCCAAGATTCTGAAGGAATGCTCGTTTGTTCTGCTGGTAGCTCCGGCATGGCCTCACAGGTTTTGGTATGCGGATCTTGTCCGGATGGCCTCTTGCCAACCGTGGACTCTTCCGTTAAGACCAGACCTTCTGTCTCAAGGTCCTTTTTTCCATCAGGATCTGAAATCCTTAAATTTAAAGGTATGGAGATTGAACGCTTGATTCTTGGTCAAAGAGGTTTCTCTGACTCTGTGATTAATACTATGTTTCAGGCTCGTAAATCTGTATCCAGAGAGATATATTATAGAGTCTGGAAGACTTATATTTCTTGGTGTCTTTCTCATCATTTTTCTTGGCATTCTTTTAGAATACCGAGAATATTACAGTTTCTTCAGGATGGTTTAGATAAGGGTTTGTCCGCAAGTTCCTTGAAAGGACAAATCTCTGCTCTTTCTGTTCTTTTTCACAGAAAGATTGCTATTCTTCCTGATATTCATTGTTTTGTACAAGCTTTGGTGTGTATAAAGCCTGTCATTAAGTCAATTTCTCCTCCTTGGAGTTTGAATTTGGTTCTGGGGGCTCTTCAAGCTCCTCCATTTGAACCTATGCATTCATTGGACATTAAATTACTTTCTTGGAAAGTTTTGTTCCTTTTGGCCATCTCTTCTGCCAGAAGAGTTTCTGAATTATCTGCTCTTTCTTGTGAGTCTCCTTTTCTGATTTTTCATCAGGATAAGGCGGTGTTGCGAACTTCTTTTGAATTTTTACCTAAGTTGTGAATTCCAACAACATTAGTAGAGACATTGTGGTTCCTTCATTATGTCCTAATCCTAAGAATTCTAAGGAGAAATCTTTGCATTCTTTGGATATTGTTAGAGCTTTGAAATATTATGTTGAAGCTACTAAGTCTTTCCGAAAGACTTCTAGTTTATTTGTTATCTTTTCCGGTTCTAGAAAGGCCAGAAAACTTCTGCCATTTCTTTGGCATCTTGGTTGAAATCTTTAATTCATCTTGCCTATGTTGAGTCGGGTAAAACTCCGCCTCAGAGGATTACAGCTCATTCTACTAGGTCAGTTTCTACTTCCTGGGCGTTTAGGAATGAAGCTTCGGTTGATCAGATTTGCAAAGCGGCAACTTGGTCCTCTTTGCATACTTTTACCAAATTCTACCATTTTGATGTATTTTCTTCTTCTGAAGCAGTTTTTGGTAGAAAAGTACTTCAGGCAGCGGTTTCAGTTTGAATCTTCTGCTTATGTTTTTCATTAAACTTTATTTTGGGTGTGGATTATTTCAGCAGGAATTGGCTGTCTTTATTTTATCCCTCCCTCTCTAGTGACTCTTGTGTGGAAAGATCCACATCTTGGGTAGTCATTATACCATACGTCACTAGCTCATGGACTCTTGCTAATTACATGAAAGAAAACATAATTTATGTAAGAACTTACCTGATAAATTCATTTCTTTCATATTAGCAAGAGTCCATGAGGCCCGCCCTTTTTTGTGGTGGTTATGATTTTTTTGTATAAAGCACAATTATTCCAATTCCTTATTTTATATGCTTTCGCACTTTTTTCTTATCACCCCACTTCTTGGCTATTCGTTAAACTGAATTGTGGGTGTGGTGAGGGGTGTATTTATAGGCATTTTAAGGTTTGGGAAACTTTGCCCCTCCTGGTAGGAATGTATATCCCATACGTCACTAGCTCATGGACTCTTGCTAATATGAAAGAAATGAATTTATCAGGTAAGTTCTTACATAAATTATGTTTTTTCATTCAGACAAGGTAGTTCTGCGTACTAAACCTGGGTTCCTGCCTAAGGTGGTCACTAACAGGAATATCAATCAAGAGATTGTGGTTCCATCTTTGTGTCCTAATCCTTCTTCGAAAAAGGAACGTCTGCTACACAATCTAGATGTAGTCCGTGCCCTGAAATTTTATCTACAGGCAACTAAGGATTTTTGACAAACGTCTTCCCTGTTTGTCGTTTATTCTGGTCAGAGGAGAGGTCAAAAAGCTTCGGCTACCTCTCTCTCCTTTTGGCTTCGTAGCATAATACGGTTAGCCTATGAGACTGCTGGACAGCAGCCTCCTGAAAGAATTACAGCACATTCTACTAGAGCTGTGGCTTCCACTTGGGCCTTTAAGAATGAGGCTTCTGTTGAACAGATTTGCAAGGCTGCAACTTGGTCTTCTCTTCATACTTTTTCCAAATTTTACAAATTTGACACTTTTGCTTCTTCGGAGGCTGTTTTTGGGAGAAAGGTTCTTCAGGCAGTGGTTCCTTCCGTATAAAGAGCCTGCCTGTCCCTCCCGTCATCCGTGTACTTTAGCTTTGGTATTGGTATCCCATAAGTAATGGATGATCCGTGGACTGGATACACTTAACAAGAGAAAACATAATTTATGCTTACCTGATAAATTTATTTCTCTTGTAGTGTATCCAGTCCACGGCCCGCCCTGTCACTTTAAGGCAGGTAATTTTTCCATTAAACTACAGTCACCACTGCACCCTATGGTTTTCCTTTCTCTGCATGTTTTCGGTCGAATGACTGGTAATGGCAGTTAGGGGAGGAGCTATATAGCAGCTCTGCTGGGTGAATCCTCTTGCACTTCCTGTTGGGGAGGAGTTAATATCCCATAAGTAATGGATGATCCGTGGACTGGATACACTACAAGAGAAATAAATTTATCAGGTAAGCATAAATTATGTTTTTGTGCTGTTGGTCATAGCACCTTATTCTCTCCTTTTAACACTGTTTAAATTGAACATCTGACCATTTAGTCATTTCACATAATGATTCCTTTTCCCCTTTTTGTTAAATTTACATTATTTTAAAACAGTATTTCTTGTAGTGAAATTACTTAATTACATACTGAATTCAATATAGTTTGATATAAGATTCCCTTATAAACAAGTATCTAGGAAGAATCACAAGATTAGAAAAACATGCTACATGTTTACATTTTGGAACAGCGGAAACAAGCTGAGAAGTTAAATATAGATTGTTTAGACATCGGAGAATGAATTGGATGACCGTAAACGTCAGAATCACGTGATTGGAACATGTTGAAAAGGTTGTATTGATTGGACTTTTAGGTATAAGTTATCTTGGGCATCTCTATTGCCGCCTCCTATGTAATATAATTAACAGTTGTCTCCACTTATTGATGGCCAATATGTCTGATGTGCGTCCGTTTGATTGGAGGAAATGTATAACAGAGGTGGGGACTATGAAGGTGGAGCTGTTAGGTTTAAATAACGGAGGGTACCAGGGCTTTAAAGTATAAATATTCATTATTGGAAAAGGCCTGTCTGCGGACCAAGATTAGTTTGTTTTGTTTCTGCCTTTGGTCTGTTTATAATACTGTGTTTCTGGAAAATTAGAAAAACCAGCAGCCAAGAGGGTAGGAGGGATACGTAAGTTGTTACAGAAACCTAAGCGCCTACATAACAAGAGCTAACATTTAATTTTATTTACATATTACAAAGGCTCTTCTTGGAAAATGGAAATAAAATGACAAAGGACATTATACCCTCATGCAAGTGCTTACCTATCACATTTATGTTTTTCTGATGCTGAGGTTCCTGTATATCGTCCAGTAATACCGGGGGGGTTCATATGCAAAGACTGTTTTCCCATGATTTAGGGAAATTAACTTGAATTTATATGGGGATTTCTCTTAGAATATATGCAATAGGTTTTATGTTCTGGTTTTCATTAATTCCTAGTACTGTGCCAAAATTATTGGTTTTATATGTGGGAATATGTGTGCTATAACCCATTTTCTCCTTTTTCCTCTTCTTTCCACTTTTTTTCCTTTTTTATTTCGAGTTAATTAAGGGGTAGCAGCACCAAGGAAGGTAAGAGATGACTCTCTGACCAGTTTTTTCAATTTAAAGGGACAGTCTAGTCAGAATTAAACGTTCATGATCCAGATAGGGCATGTAATTTTAAACAACGTTCTAATTTACTTTTATCATCAAATTTGCTTTGTTCTCTTGCTAAACTTAGGTAGGCTCTTATGCTAATTTCTAAGCCATT
The DNA here is from genome assembly GCF_027579735.1 of Bombina bombina. Taxonomy (NCBI): domain Eukaryota; kingdom Metazoa; phylum Chordata; class Amphibia; order Anura; family Bombinatoridae; genus Bombina; species Bombina bombina. Next base: position 806,608,004 of record NC_069504.1, read on the forward strand.
GAAAGCCGTCTTTTATCTGAATGCATTTTGACAGTTTTCCCACAGCTTGAGGGCATTAGTTCATCTGTGCCGTATATATATACAGTATATATATATATATATATATATATACACACACACAATAATGTGCTCATGTCTGTGGAGTTACCTAGGAGTCAGCACTGATTGACTAAAATGCAAGTCTGTCAATAGAACTGGAATAAGAAAGCTGTCTGTAGAGGCTTAGATACTAGGTAATCACAGAGGTAAAAAGTACAGTATATTAATATAACAGTGTTGGGTTTGAAAAACGGAGGAATGGGTAATAAAGGGATTATCTATCTTTTTAAAGGGACAGTCAACACCAGCATTTTTGTTGTTTAAAAAGAAAGATAATCCCTTCATTACCCATTCCCCAGTTTTGCATAACCAACACAGTTATAATAATACACGTTTTACCTCTGTAATTATCTTGTATCTAAGCTTATGCTGACTGCCCCCTTATTTCAGTTCTTTTGACAGACATGCGGTTTAGCCAATCGGTGCTCAGTCCTAGGTCACTTTACGTGCATGAGCTCAATGTTATCTATATGAAACATGTGAACTAATGCCCTCTAGTGGTCAAAATGTATTCAGATTAGAGGCAGTCTTCAAGGTCTAAGAAATTAGCGTATGAGCCTCCTAGTTTTAGCTTTCAACTAAGAATACCAAGAGAACAAAGCAAAATTGGTGATAAAAGTAAATTGGGAAGTTGTTTAAAATTGCATTTCCTATTTAAAACATGAAAGTTTTTTTGGACTTGACTGTCCCTTTAATCAAAATAATTCTGGAGTAGACTGTCCCTTTAATATAATTATATAGTGCCAGTGAATATTATTACATTCTAATTTACTTTTGAGTCTGATTCAACAGTCTCTTCTCACTAGAGCACCTATAATAATAATAATAATAATAAAAGAAAAAAAATAGAAAATGGACAGTTTTAATTTTGGGTGGAGGAAATGAAGATGTATTTTATTATAAGTGATAATCTAGATTGGGGTCACTGAAAACAAAAAAAAATGTAAAAAAACAGATGAGACAATGGATTATTGGGATGTATAATTTATATAAGGATAGCACTGTTATTCTGAGGAGATTACAAATTTAAATTATTATTATTGATTTTAGTAATATTAAAAAGGAATGTAAAGTGAAATGGGAATCTACTTTAAAGGAATTTTCCATTAAAGCTGTCGGCTACTTCACTGAATATGAGATGGACAAGTTAGAAACACTCAATGGATTGATAGGGATTTGTCAGATTATAGTAAGGAGAGTGTATTTATATTCTCATACATGTGTTAACATATTAAGTGACACCATACTGAGAAGGAGGATATCAAAAGGAGGTATGCAAACAAGAAGACGAATTGCATTCAGCAAGAACACCAAATTCTCAAAGTAACTGATCAATTATTAATACAATTCATTTTGCAGAGCCCTAACTGATTATCACATAAAGGTACTAGAGAGAGGTTTATCTTTGCCTTTTCTCCCAGATACAAAAATTGATGTTTGACATTATCAAAGAGATCCATATTTCTGTGAGAAAACTCCTATAAATGACATATTTCTGTGTAGAACAAAATGAAGAGAATTTAGATCAAAAGGCATTGCAAGATCTTATTTCCATCTTAAATGAATCCGAGGCAAAAAGAGAGAAGGATAATTGGAGAGGAATCCTTAAAAGGAAATCCTAATTTGTACCTTCTCAAATTTCACTCCAAATAATTACATTTTTTAAAGCGATTGTAAAGTTTAATGATTTAAAGCCCACTATCTAAAATTAATCTTAAAAACAGGGGCACTTTAAGTCATTAAACTTTATAAAGACTCTTCTTTCTTTTTTTTATATATATATATATACTTACCATTTCGTTACTGTAAACAGACCGTCGATCCTCTGTCAGCATCTTCTTCTGTAGTTAGCATATCGATGATGAATCCGGCTTCCTCCAATAGTTGCGTGCCCCAAAAGCTGGATGCCAGAGTCTTAAAAGAAATTGTACTACAATGGAATCTTTTAAAAAAGCAGCTGATGAACTCAGTTCTAGATTGCTAGTAAAGGGTTATTTATCCAAGTCTTTAGCAAGAGCGTACCATAAAGCCTTAGGTTATCATCAAGAGGAGCTCTTACAACCTAGAAAAGCATCTAATGTAGACAATGTAATCCGATTTATCTCAACCCATAATTCTATACGGGACGTTTAGGTATAATGAGGCAGCAATACAGATGTCTAAGATAAAGCTCTGGTATAATTTAGGGAGAGTTGCCTCTACCTATTGATGGCCATCACATCTGATGTGCTTCTGTGATTAAAGGAAATGTATAACAAAGAGGTGGGGAATATGATTAAAGGGGGAGCTATTTTGGTTGAAATAACGAAGGACACACAGGGCATTCAAGTATAAATATTCAGCATTGAAAAGGCCTTCCTGTGGGCCGCATTTGCTTTTGTTTTTTCTTTTCAAACTTTTTGTGGTCCGTTTGCATATTAATCCCCTCCCCCCCAGGAATTATTAGCAAAGAATTTGACTGTTTTCCTATGAATTTTGGGGGGAATTATTAACTCTGTATTTAATCCTCTTAGAATACGCCATAGTTTCTATGTCCTGGTTTTCATTAACCCCTATAGTACTGTGGCAAAATTATTGGTTTTATATTTGGGAACACCATTACTAAATATTGTAATTTTAATGTAAGAAGAACTTTGTGCGCTAAACCCCCTTTTCTCCTTTTTTCCCTTTTTCCCTTCTTTCCCCTTTTTTCCTGTTTATTTTGAGGTTGTTTTTTTTTACTCAGTCATAATAATTGTATCAAAAATATATCACAGATTATAATAATGATGGCCATAGTGCAAGGACTCTCCGAAAGCCATTAGGAATGAAGTTATTGACTCATAATTGCCCAATTCCATCAATATTTTAAAGAACAGAGCCAATAGTAAATCCTAGGTCCCTTTTTATTATAAAGGACCACTCAATGCAGTAGAATTACATAATTAACAAGTGCATAATAAAAAGACAATGCAATAGCACTCATTCTGAATTTCAAATAAGCAGTAGATTTTTTTTCTTCTATTTTCTGACCCCCGTATCATGTGACAGACATCAGCCAATCACAGTATAAGTATACCCTGTGAGCTTGTGCACATGCTCAGTAGTATCTTGTTCCCCAGAAAGTGTGAATATAAAAAGACTGCAAAATTTGACAATGGAAGTAAATTGGAAAGTGTCTTAAAACTGCGCGCGCTTTCTGAATCATGAAAGTTTATTTTCACTTGAGTGTCCCTTAAGTACACTTATACCTATGTCTGCCCAAAGCTAAGACCAGTCCATGTTAGTAACAGTTTTTGTATAATCATACAGTCACGCTATTCATCAGACTGGTTTCTTGCTACCATACTAGAATTATTTCACCATTTGCTGTGTAGAAGTTTATATGGAGCCACGGCACAGCTTTTACACTTGCAGTACCCGCGCGCATGCTCAAAGCCAACAAGCAGTGAATGAGCAGGACATTGTGAGGACACGGTGAGTAACAAACTGAAACTTCAGTGCCTGGTTATGGGGCTTCAAATACAGAATTATCATCATTAAATTACTCTCAAATTTTATCTACATGGGTTAAATTTACTGATACTGAAGAAAACAACATTTATACATTCATAAATTTAGTGTACACTGTCCCTTTAAGTGTCAGAGTGACGCTAAATGTTTTTTAATACAAATGTTTTCTTTCTCCAACATAGGTGTGTCCGGTCCACGGCGTCATCCTTACTTGTGGGATATTCTCTTCCCCAACAGGAAATGGCAAAGAGCCCAGCAAAGCTGGTCACATGATCCCTCCTAGGCTCCGCCTACCCCAGTCATTCTCTTTGCCGTTGTACAGGCAACATCTCCACGGAGATGGCTTAGAGTTTTTTAGTGTTTAACTGTAGTTTTTATTATTCAATCAAGAGTTTGTTATTTTGAAATAGTGCTGGTATGTACTATTTACTCAGAAACAGAAAAGAGATGAAGATTTCTGTTTGTATGAGGAAAATGATTTTAGCAACCGTCACTAAAATCCATGGCTGTTCCACACAGGACTGTTGAGAGCAATTAACTTCAGTTGGGGGAACAGTGAGCAGTCTCTTGCTGCTTGAGGTATGACACATTCTAACAAGACGATGTAATGCTGGAAGCTGTCATTTTCCCTATGGGATCCGGTAAGCCATGTTTATTAAGATCGTAAATAAGGGCTTCACAAGGGCTTATTAAGACTGTAGACTTTTTCTGGGCTAAATCGATTCATTATTAACACATATTTAGCCTTGAGGAATCATTTATTCTGGGTATTTTGATATAATAATATCGGCAGGCACTGTTTTAGACACCTTATTCTTTAGGGGCTTTCCCAAATATAGGCAGAGCCTCATTTTCGCGCCGGTGTTGCGCACTTGTTTTTGAGAGGCATGACATGCAGTCGCATGTGAGAGGAGCTCTGATACTTAGAAAAGACTTTCTGAAGGCGTCATTTGGTATCGTATTCCCCTTTGGGCTTGGTTGGGTCTCAGCAAAGCAGATACCAGGGACTGTAAAGGGGTTAAAGTTCAAAACGGCTCCGGTTCCGTTATTTTAAGGGTTAAAGCTTCCAAATTTGGTGTGCAATACTTTTAAGGCTTTAAGACACTGTGGTGAAAATTTGGTGAATTTTGAACAATTCCTTCATGTTTTTTCGCAATTGCAGTAATAAAGTGTGTTCAGTTTAAAATTTAAAGTGACAGTAACGGTTTTATTTTAAAACGTTTTTTGTACTTTGTTATCAAGTTTATGCCTGTTTAACATGTCTGAACTACCAGATAGACTGTGTTCTGAATGTGGGGAAGCCAGAATTCCCATTCATTTAAATAAATGTGATTTATGTGACAATGACAATGATGCCCAAGATGATTCCTCAAGTGAGGGGAGTAAGCATGGTACTGCATCATTCCCTCCTTCGTCTACACGAGTCTTGCCCACTCAGGAGGCCCCTAGTACATCTAGCGCGCCAATACTCCTTACTATGCAACAATTAACGGCTGTAATGGATAATTCTGTCAAAAACATTTTAGCCAAAATGAACACTTATCAGCGTAAGCGCGACTGCTCTGTTTTAGATACTGAAGAGCATGACAACGCTGATAATAATGGTTCTAAAGGGCCCCTAACCCAGTCTGATGGGGCCAGGGAGGTTTTGTCTGAGGGAGAAATTACTGATTCTGGGAACATTTCTCAACAAGCTGAACCTGATGTGATTACGTTTAAACAGAGAAACTATGTAAAATGGACAAGTTCCTAGAGGTCCCGGGGCTCCCAGAAGCTTTTCCTATACCCAAGCGGGTGGCGGACATTGTTAATAAAGAATGGGAAAGGCCCGGTATTCCTTTCGTCCCTCCCCCCATATTTAAAAAATTGTTTCCTATGGTCGACCCCAGAAAGGACTTATGGCAGACAGTCCCCAAGGTCGAGGGAGCGGTTTCCACTTTAAACAAACGCACCACTATACCCATAGAGGATAGTTGTGCTTTCAAAGATCCTATGGATAAAAAAAAAAAAAAAAAAAAAAAATGTTTGTTCAGCAGGGTTACCTTCTACAACCATTTTCATGCATTGTCCCTGTAGCTACAGCCGCATGTTTCTGGTTCGATGAGCTGATAAAGGCGGTCGATAGTGATTCTCCTCCTTATGAGGAGATTATGGACAGAATCAATGCTCTCAAATTGGCTAATTCTTTCACCCTAGACGCCACTTTGCAATTGGCTAGGTTAGCGGCTAAGAATTCTGGGTTTGCTATTGTGGCGCGCAGAGCGCTTTGGTTGAAATCTTGGTCAGCTGATGCGTCTTCCAAGAACAAGCTACTTAACATTCCTTTCAAGGGGAAAACGCTGTTTGGCCCTGACTTGAAAGAGATTATCTCTGATATCACTGGGGGTAAGGGCCACGCCCTTCCTCAGGATCGGCCTTTTAAGGCAAAAAATAAACCTAATTTTCGTCCCTTTCGTAGAAATGGACCAGCCCAAAGTGCTACGTCCTCTAAGCAAGAGGGTAATACTTCTCAAGCCAAGCCAGCTTGGAGACCAATGCAAGGCTGGAACAAGGGAAAGCAGGCCAAGAAACCTGCCACTGCTACCAAGACAGCATGAAATGTTGGCCCCCGATCCGGGACCGGATCTGGTGGGGGGCAGACTCTCTCTCTTCGCTCAGGCTTGGGCAAGAGATGTTCTGGATCCTTGGGCGCTAGAAATAGTCTCCCAAGGTTATCTTCTGGAATTCAAGGGGCTTCCCCCAAGGGGGAGGTTCCACAGGTCTCAGTTGTCTTCAGACCACATAAAAAGACAGGCATTCTTACATTGTGTAGAAGACCTGTTAAAAATGGGAGTGATTCATCCTGTTCCATTAAGAGAACAAGGGATGGGGTTCTACTCCAATCTGTTCATAGTTCCCAAAAAAGAGGGAACGTTCAGACCAATCTTAGATCTCAAGATCTTAAACAAGTTTCTCAAGGTTCCATCGTTCAAGATGGAAACCATTCGAACTATTCTTCCTTCCATCCAGGAAGGTCAATTCATGACCACAGTGGATTTAAAGGATGCGTATCTACATATTCCTATCCACAAGGAACATCATCGGTTCCTAAGGTTCGCATTCCTGGACAAGCATTACCAGTTCGTGGCGCTTCCTTTCGGATTAGCCACTGCTCCAAGGATTTTCACAAAGGTACTAGGGTCCCTTCTAGCTGTGCTAAGACCAAGGGGCATTGCTGTAGTACCTTACTTGGACGACATTCTGATTCAAGCGTCGTCCCTTCCTCAAGCAAAGGCTCACACGGACATTGTCCTGGCCTTTCTCAGATCTCACGGATGGAAAGTGAACGTGGAAAAGAGTTCTCTATCTCCGTCAACAAGGGTTCCCTTCTTGGGAACAATAATAGACTCCTTAGAAATGAGGATTTTTCTGACAGAGGCCAGAAAAACAAAACTTCTAGACTCTTGTCGGATACTTCATTCCGTTCCTCTTCCTTCCATAGCGCAGTGCATGGAAGTGATCGGTTTGATGGTAGCGGCAATGGACATAGTTCCTTTTGCGCGCATTCATCTAAGACCATTACAACTGTGCATGCTCAGTCAGTGGAATGGGGACTATACAGACTTGTCTCCGAAGATACAAGTAAATCAGAGGACCAGAGACTCACTCCGTTGGTGGCTGTCCCTGGACAACCTGTCACAAGGGATGACATTCCGCAGACCGGAGTGGGTCATCGTCACGACCGATGCCAGTCTGATGGGCTGGGGCGCGGTCTGGGGATCCCTGAAAGCTCAGGGTCTTTGGTCTCGGGAAGAATCTCTTCTACCGATAAATATTCTGGAACTGAGAGCGATATTCAATGCTCTCAAGGCTTGGCCTCAGCTAGCGAGGGCCAAGTTCATACGGTTTCAATCAGACAACATGACAACTGTTGCGTACATCAACCATCAGGGGGGAACAAGGAGTTCCCTAGCGATGGAAGAAGTGACCAAAATCATTCTATGGGCGGAGTCTCACTCCTGCCACCTGTCTGCTATCCACATCCCAGGAGTGGAAAATTGGGAAGCGGATTTTCTGAGTCGTCAGACATTGCATCCGGGGGAGTGGGAACTCCATCCGGAAATCTTTGCCCAAGTCACTCAGCTGTGGGGCATTCCAGACATGGATCTGATGGCCTCTCGTCAGAACTTCAAAGTTCCTTGCTACGGGTCCAGATCCAGGGATCCCAAGGCGGCTCTAGTGGATGCACTAGTAGCACCTTGGACCTTCAAACTAGCTTATGTGTTCCCGCCGTTTCCTCTCATCCCCAGGCTGGTAGCCAGGATCAATCAGGAGAGGGCGTCGGTGATCTTGATAGCTCCTGCGTGGCCACGCAGGACTTGGTATGCAGATCTGGTGAATATGTCATCGGCTCCACCTTGGAAGCTACCTTTGAGACGAGACCTTCTTGTTCAGGGTCCGTTCGAACATCCGAATCTGGTTTCACTCCAGCTGACTGCTTGGAGATTGAACGCTTGATCTTATCGAAGCGAGGGTTCTCAGATTCTGTTATCGATACTCTTGTTCAGGCCAGAAAGCCTGTAACTAGAAAGATTTACCACAAAATTTGGAAAAAATATATCTGTTGGTGTGAATCTAAAGGATTCCCTTGGGACAAGGTTAAGATTCCTAAGATTCTATCCTTCCTTCAAGAAGGATTGGAAAAAGGATTATCTGATAGTTCCCTGAAGGGACAGATTTCTGCCTTGTCGGTGTTACTTCACAAAAAGCTGGCAGCTGTGCCAGATGTTCAAGCCTTTGTTCAGGCTCTGGTTAGAATTAAGCCTGTTTACAAACCTTTGACTCCTCCTTGGAGTCTCAACTTAGTTCTTTCAGTTCTTCAGGGGGTTCCGTTTGAACCCTTACATTCCGTTGATATTAAGTTATTATCTTGGAAAGTTTTGTTTTTAGTTGCAATTTCTTCTGCTAGAAGAGTTTCAGAATTATCTGCTCTGCAGTGTTCTCCTCCTTATCTGGTGTTCCATGCAGATAAGGTGGTTTTACGTACTAAACCTGGTTTTCTTCCAAAAGTTGTTTCTAACAAAAACATTAACCAGGAGATTATCGTACCTTCTCTGTGTCCGAAACCAGTTTCAAAGAAGGAACGTTTGTTGCACAATTTGGATGTTGTTCGCGCTCTAAAATTCTATTTAGATGCTACAAAGGATTTTAGACAAACATCTTCCTTGTTTGTTGTTTATTCCGGTAAAAGGAGAGGTCAAAAAGCAACTTCTACCTCTCTCTCTTTTTGGATTAAAAGCATCATCAGATTGGCTTACGAGACTGCCGGACGGCAGCCTCCCGAAAGAATCACGGCTCATTCCACTAGGGCTGTGGCTTCCACATGGGCCTTCAAGAACGAGGCTTCTGTTGATCAGATATGTAGGGCAGCGACTTGGTCTTCACTGCACACTTTTACCAAATTTTACAAGTTTGATACTTTTGCTTCTTCTGAGGCTATTTTTGGGAGAAAGGTTTTGCAAGCCGTGGTGCCTTCCATTTAGGTGACCTGATTTGCTCCCTCCCTTCATCCGTGTCCTAAAGCTTTGGTATTGGTTCCCACAAGTAAGGATGACGCCGTGGACCGGACACACCTATGTTGGAGAAAACAGAATTTATGTTTACCTGATAAATTACTTTCTCCAACGGTGTGTCCGGTCCACGGCCCGCCCTGGTTTTTTTAATCAGGTCTGATAATTTATTTTCTTTAACTACAGTCACCACGGTACCATATGGTTTCTCCTATGCAAATATTCCTCCTTAACGTCGGTCGAATGCCTGGGGTAGGCGGAGCCTAGGAGGGATCATGTGACCAGCTTTGCTGGGCTCTTTGCCATTTCCTGTTGGGGAAGAGAATATCCCACAAGTAAGGATGACGCCGTGGACCGGACACACCGTTGGAGAAAGTAATTTATCAGGTAAACATAAATTCTGTTTTTAAAAGCAAATGGTATTTGGTATTAATATGGAGTTTTGGCTTGAAGTACCACAGATCTAACTAAATGCTTTTATAAAAGTGTTAAAGAATAATAGTACATCAGAATGTAACAATGTTTTGGACTAATTCTCTGAACAACCACAAAGTTGGAGAGGGAGCATTTAAATAAATTCTATATAAGCCAAAAGAATATGAATGTTTTTGTACCAGGGGTCAGAGTTTAATTGTGTCTTACAAAGAAACAATAATGAAGGTTATTGATCTGGAAAGGTTGTTTTTTTTTTTTAACATTGAGTTCAAACACCTCTCAAAAACCAACAAAGATACCATGAATAATTGTGTGTCTATTTAACCTGGTTCCTGATTTTGTGAGACACCCTTAATTGAGCACCCTGATTGAGAATGACTAAACTAACATGTTTTATAAAGGTGGTTTGTAATGCAGGTTTTTTTTTGCCTACAGGAGGAGGTTGCAAAATATGATAAGATATGTGAGGAAGCCCTGACTCGCTCTAAAGATGAGAAAATCATGCACATCAAGCACTGGCTGGATTCCCCCTGGCCTGGTATGTGCCTAATACAAATTGCCTCTCCTAAATAAGATCTAATACATAGGATTACACTGTATAGTAAAATACACTATAAAGCAGTGGCAGCAAAGTTCAGGCCCCAGGGCCATATGCGGCCCTCCAGAATGTTTCATCTCGCCCTCCCTTGTTTAATAGGTAAATAATTAATTTGGGCTGTCAGTTATTTAAGGGTTCTAAGAGGTGTAACTAGTTGACGTTCTATATAGGCACTCATAAGATAAATATAAAGAAAAGTGTCCAGTGTAGATTCCCACCATGCACTGCTTGGATAAATGTCACTTTTTACGTTATACAGTTCCAGAATGATCACTTCGCTTGTCACTCATAAGATATAGACAACTGTGTATGTCTATTGTGGGCTACAACTCCCATCATGCACTACTACTTGGGTAAATGTCACTTCCAGTTCTTAGTAATATCCAGTTCCGGAGCACTTACTCAGTTCAAGTAGCCCCCATGGGAGAAGAACACTTGGCCAGTGGCCCCCAGATACATTAAGCTTGATATCCCTGCTATAAAGGGACATGAAACCCCATTTTAAACAACTTTCTAATTTTATTCAATTATCATCTAATTTGTTTATTTATCCTGGTATCCTTTGTTGAAAAGCATACCTAGGTAGGCTTAGGAGCTGCTGATTGGTTGTTGCACATTTATACCTCGTTATTTGTTTACCCATGTACTTTGCTGTTACTTCAACAAAGGATATCAAGAGAATTAAGAAAATTAGGTAATAGAAGACAATTGGAAAGTTGTTTAAAGAAAAATGTTAGGTTTCATGCCCCTTTATCTTAAACAGAAAATCTATTATAATAACAAAAGGCTCTAATTTGCTTGAATGTGTTATTATAAAGCAGAAAGGGTTGGACGCATATTTAAAGTCACACCCATGTGCGTTTCTCAAACGGCACAGCTAGTGTTTTACAGCTACTTGTGTATAGTGTACCTGATTGGTTCACTACGTGTTTCTGCTAAGGAATAAAAATCTATTTTGGCTCTTGAGCTGGACTTTAATGTACATTGCAGGTGTTAAGCACATTGTTATTAAAAAGAAGTTTGTATAATTATAAAATGCTCTAATTAATGCAAGCATTTTTTTTTTTATTTTTTTTTGCCATACCCCTTTTAAAATGACAAAGTTTGGCTATTCTATATGCTTGCGCTTTCTCATATCCATTTTAGGTTTTTTCACCCTGGATGGGCAACCTCGTAGCATGTCATGTCCCTCCACTGGGCTCACTGAGGACGACCTGGGGCACATAGGAAATGTGGCAAGCACTGTACCCGTTGAAGACTTTACCATCCATGGAGGTATGGTTGAGCGACATAGAATTGGTGTATGCTTATACCAGTATTTGTTTATGGTCTGCCGTTGTCTGCTTTGGTCAGAATTGTGTCTTTCTTCTGCTTTTAGGGTAAATTTCTTACAAATATTTTTCACATTCCCTACTCAACATAATAATTTTTATTAATTTTTTTACGATTTTCTTTTATGCAACCTAGTGGTGCAAGTGATTTTTTTTTTATTCAGTCCCCCTCCATATTGCACTTGACTAACATTATTTAAATTTGTATAAAATGATAAATTGTATCTATAAACAAAACCCTTTTTTATTATTTATTTTGTCCCCTTTTCCTGTAATTCCATTCTGAAATTGTGAGCATTTCAGTTCCTGTTAGAAATGGAAGTGCAGAGCACGTTTTATATTCCACACAGTCATTGGCTGCCCAATTTAGTGACCTATTTATAACTGTCCCTAATTGGCCACAGCAGAGAAGGTAACCTAAGTTACAACATGGCAGCTCCCATTGTTTTATAGACTCTAAAACTTTACACTTATTTTGTCAGTGTCTAAACAGCTAATGAAACTTTAAAAAATACTACATGTTGTTCTCTGACTAATCTTTTCTTTGAGTGCATCATTCTATCTATCATTTATTTAGTGTTTAATGTCCCTTTAATTTTGGTAAAATCCAGTCTGTAAACACCTCTTGTGACTGGTTTAACAAATGAAGACAGACATCTGGTGATTGTCCTAAGAGTTTTTGTTTCAACTGTAGGGGAATGTTTCAAAATATGAATTAATATTAATCGGTATCCATTGAGATCCACAGTTGCATATGAATTAAATTGAATTAAAATGCAAGGATTTATTATATTTGTATTAAAGACTAATAGCCTGTCCCATTTAGTTAATTCAAATAGTAGTTGCTTCTTCTGTGATTACACCTATGTTGGCAACATCCATGATTGTTTTTAATTTAAATAGAAATTCGATTTACCCCCTCTTCACTTTTTACCCCTTAGGTCTTAGCCGCATTCTCAAAGCTCGTGGGGAAATGGTGAAGAACAGAACGGTTGACTGGGCATTGGCTGAATACATGGCATTTGGATCCTTACTTAAAGAGGGAATTCACATCCGTCTGAGTGGGCAAGATGTGGAGAGAGGCACTTTCAGGTAATTTTTATTTTATTTTTTATATTGGGAACAATACTGCTCCTCTTACACATGGTACAGTACAGCACTGAGACCCTGTTGTGCTGTTGATGGTAGGAAGGGAAAATACAATTTTTTTTATACTTTCTCAGTTCTGGAATCCTCCTTACTTAAAGGGACACTGAACCCAAAAAAATTCTTTTGTGATTCAGATAGAGCATACAATTTTAAGCAACTTTCTAATTTACTCCTAGTATCAAATTTTCTTCATTCTCTTGGTATCTTTATTTGAAATGCAAGAATGTAAGTTTAGATGCCGGCCAATTTTTGGTGAATAACCTGGGTTATTCTTGCTGATTGGTAGATACATTTATCCACCAATAAAAAAGTGCTGTCCAGAGTTCTAAAGCGAAAAAGAAGCTTAGATGCCTTCTTTTTCAAATAAAGATAGCAAGTGAACGAAGAAAAATTGATAATAGGAGTAAATTAGAAAGTTGCTTAAAATTGCATGCTCTATCTGAATCACAAAAGAAAAATTTGGGTTCAGTGTCCCTTTAAGGGTTCTACGTTTTCAGAGAGCTCTTTCTTATCTAGGTTTAGGAGAAAGAAGTGTGAGAGATTTCCGTCCTTTTTTTAAACAAAATTATTTTTTTTATTTTTTAAATATTTTTTTCCTCCCATTTGCGTCTTTTGCACTTGGTTTCTGGGAAATAGTCTAGAACTGGTAACACATTTTAGATTGCTTCAAGGTTTGATATGCCATTTGTCCTTTTAAGTGTTGCAGTTCTGGGAAGTTGTGGATATACCAATTATACAAACTGTGTGTGATTACTTTAAAACATTGTTATCCTATAGACAAGAGAATAGTTTAACTGCTTTTAAAATTATTATTTTTAGTCTCTAAAGTCTTTTTATATGCCAACTTTTGCTGGTGTTTGTGCAACGCACTTAAAGGAACATTAAATGCTAAATACCAGGTGCGGAACTCCCATTGATGCAGCAGGCGCAGTGACACCAGGGCCCATAGCAGCTGGTCTATAAATAGGCGCACGCCTGTGTACAATCCTAATGCAGGGGAGCCTTTTATCAGTGCAGGTTGCAGGTCCATTCCATCTATCTATCTTTTATCCATTTATCCTCAAAATCATTATACGGAGCAGTATGTATAATATTACTATTGCTTATTAATATTATCTTTAGGGGGCCCAAAAAAAAAACACTTCACCAGGGCCCTCTATTATAAATACATTTTATAAGCATAGTATTGAGGTTATGAGTGCCCCTTTTCTCCAACATAGGTGTGTCCGGTCCACGGCGTCATCCTTACTTGTGGGATATTCTCTTCCCCAACAGGAAATGGCAAAGAGCCCAGCAAAGCTGGTCACATGATCCCTCCTAGGCTCCGCCTTCCCTAGTCATTCTCTTTGCCGTTGTACAGGCAACATCTCCACGGAGATGGCTTAGAGTTTTTTAGTGTTTAACTGTAGTTTTTATTATTCAATCAAGAGTTTGTTATTTTAAAATAGTGCTGGTATGTACTATTTACTCTGAAACAGAAAAGAGATGAAGATTTCTGTTTGTAAGAGGAAAATGATTTTAGCAACCGTTACTAAAATCGATGGCTGTTTCCACACAGGACTGTTGAGAGGAATTAACTTCAGTTGGGGGAACAGTAAGCAGACTTTTGCTGCTTGAGGTATGACACATTCTAACAAGACGATGTAATGCTGGAAGCTGTCATTTTCCCTATGGGATCCGGTAAGCCATTTTTATTACAGAAAGAAAAAAAGGGCTTCACAAGGGCTTTTTAAGACTGTAGACATTTTCTGGGCTAAATCGATTTATATATAAACATATTTTATACTCCATAGCCTTGAGGAATTATTTTAATCTTGGGAATTATGTAAAATAACCGGCAGGCACTGTATTGGACACCTTATTCTCTAGGGGCTTTCCCTAATCATAGGCAGAGTCTCATTTTCGCGCCTCTATTGCGCACTTGTTTTTGAGAAGCATGACATGCAGATGCATGTGTGAGGAGCTCTGATACATAGAAAAGACTTTCTGAAGGCGTCATTTGGTATCGTATTCCCCTTTGGGCTTGGTTGGGTCTCAGCAAAGCAGATACCAGGGACTGTAAAGGGGTTAAATATAAAAACGGCTCCGGTTCCGTTATTTTATTCTTGCTGCTTGAGGTATGACACATTCTAACAAGACGATGTAATGCTGGAAGCTGTCATTTTCCCTATGGGATCCGGTAAGCCATGTTTATTATGATCGTAAATAAGGGCTTCACAAGGGCTTATTAAAACTGTAGACTTTTTCTGGGCTAAATCGATTCATTATTAACACATATTTAGCCTTGAGGAATCATTTTATCTGGGTATTTTGATATAATAATATCGGCAGGCACTGTTTTAGACACCTTATTCTTAGGGGCTTTCCCAAAGCATAAGCAGAGCCTCATTTTCGCGCCGGTGTGGCGCATTTGTTTTTGAGAGGCATGGCATGCAGTCGCATGTGAGAGGAGCTCTGATACTTAGAAAAGACTTTCTGAAGGCGTCATTTGGTATCGTATTCCCCTTTGGGCTTGGTTGGGTCTCAGCAAAGCAGATACCAGGGACTGTAAAGGGGTTAAAGTTCAAAACGGCTCCGGTTCCGTTATTTTAAGGGTTAAAGCTTCCAAATTTGGTGTGCAATACTTTTAAGGCTTTAAGACACTGTGGTGAAATTTTGGTGCATTTTGAACAATTCCTTCATACTTTTTCGCAATTGCAGTAATAAAGTGTGTTCAGTTTAAAATTTAAAGTGACAGTAACGGTTTATTTTAAAACGTTTTTTTGTACTTTGTTATCAAGTTTTTGCCTGTTTAACATGTCTGAACTACCAGATAGACTGTGTTCTGAATGTGGGGAAGCCAAGGTTCCTTCTCATTTAAATAGATGTGATTTATGTGACACAAAATTTAGAGAAAATGATGCCCAAGATGATTCCTCAAGTGAGGGGAGTAAGCATGGTACTGCATCATCCCCTCCTTCGTCTACACCAGTCTTGCCCACACAGGAGGCCCCTAGTACATCTAGCGCGCCAATACTCCTTACTATGCAACAATTAACGGCTGTAATGGATAATTCTATCAAAAACATTTTAGCCAAAATGCCCACTTATCAGCGAAAGCGCGACTGCTCTGTTTTAGAAAATACTGAAGAGCATGAGGACGCTGATGATATTGGTTCTGAAGGGCCCCTACACCAGTCTGAGGGGGCCAGGGAGGTTTTGTCTGAGGGAGAAATTTCAGATTCAGGGAAAATTTCTCAACAAGCTGAACCTGATGTGATTACATTTAAATTTAAATTGGAACATCTCCGCGCTCTGCTTAAGGAGGTGTTATCCACTCTGGATGATTGTGAGAATTTGGTCATTCCAGAGAAACTATGTAAAATGGACAAGTTCCTAGAGGTCCCGGGGCCCCCCGAAGCTTTTCCTATACCCAAGCGGGTGGCGGACATTGTAAATAAAGAATGGGAAAGGCCCGGTATACCTTTCGTCCCTCCCCCCATATTTAAAAAATTGTTTCCTATGGTCGACCCCAGAAAGGACTTATGGCAGACAGTCCCCAAGGTCGAGGGGGCGGTTTCTACTCTAAACAAACGCACCACTATACCCATAGAAGATAGTTGTGCTTTCAAAGATCCTATGGATAAAAAATTAGAAGGTTTGCTTAAAAAGATGTTTGTTCAGCAAGGTTACCTTCTACAACCAATTTCATGCATTGTTCCTGTCACTACAGCAGCGTGTTTCTGGTTCGATGAGCTAGAAAAGGCGCTCAATAATAATTCTTCTTCTTATGAGGAGATTATGGACAGAATTCATGCTCTCAAATTGGCTAATTCTTTCACCCTAGACGCCACTTTGCAATTGGCTAGGTTAGCGGCGAAAAATTCTGGTTTTGCTATTGTGGCGCGCAGAGCGCTTTGGTTAAAATCTTGGTCAGCGGATGCGTCTTCCAAGAACAAATTGCTTAACATTCCTTTCAAGGGGAAAACGCTGTTTGGCCCTGACTTGAAAGAGATTATCTCTGATATCACTGGGGGCAAGGGCCACGCCCTTCCTCAGGATAGGTCTTTCAAGGCCAAAAATAAACCTAATTTTCGTCCCTTTCGCAGAAACGGACCAGCCCCAAGTGCTACGTCCTCTAAGCAAGAGGGTAATACTTCTCAAGCCAAGCCAGCCTGGAGACCAATGCAAGGCTGGAACAAAGGAAAGCAGGCCAAGAAACCTGCCACTGCTACCAAGACAGCATGAGATGTTGGCCCCCGATCCGGGACCGGATCTGGTGGGGGGCAGACTCTCTCTCTTCGCTCAGGCTTGGGCAAGAGATGTTCTGGATCCTTGGGCACTAGAAATAGTCTCCCAAGGTTATCTTCTGGAATTCAAGGGGCTTCCCCCAAGGGGGAGGTTCCACAGGTCTCAATTGTCTTCAGACCACATAAAAAGACAGGCATTCTTACATTGTGTAGAAGACCTGTTAAAAATGGGAGTGATTCATCATGTTCCTTTAGGAGAACAAGGGATGGGGTTCTACTCCAATCTGTTCGTAGTTCCCAAAAAAGAGGGAACATTCAGACCAATCTTAGATCTCAAGATCCTAAACAAGTTTCTCAAGGTTCCATCGTTCAAAATGGAAACCATTCGAACAATTCTTCCTTCCATCCAGGAAGGTCAATTCATGACCACGGTGGATTTAAAGGATGCGTATCTACATATTCCTATCCACAAGGAACATCATCGGTTCCTAAGGTTCGCATTCCTGGACAAGCATTACCAGTTTGTGGCACTTCCTTTCGGATTAGCCACTGCTCCAAGGATTTTCACAAAGGTACTAGGGTCCCTTCTAGCGGTGCTAAGACCAAAGGGCATTGCAGTAGTACCTTACTTGGACGACATTCTGATTCAAGCGTCGTCCCTTCCTCTAGCAAAGGCTCACACGGACATTGTCCTGGCCTTTCTCAGATCTCACGGGTGGAAAGTGAACGTAGAAAAAAGTTCTCTATCTCCGTCAACAAGGGTTCCCTTCTTGGGAACAATAATAGACTCCTTAGAAATGAGGATTTTTCTGACAGAGGCCAGAAAATCAAAACTTCTAAACTCTTGTCAAATACTTCATTCTGTTCCTCTTCCTTCCATAGCGCAGTGCATGGAAGTAATAGGTTTGATGGTAGCGGCAATGGACATAGTTCCTTTTGCGCGAATTCATCTAAGACCATTACAACTGTGCATGCTCAGTCAGTGGAATGGGGACTATACAGACTTGTCTCCGACGATACAAGTAGATCAGAGGACCAGAGATTCACTCCGTTGGTGGCTGTCCCTGGACAACCTGTCACAGGGGATGAGCTTCCGCAGACCAGAGTGGGTCATTGTCACGACCGACGCCAGTCTGGTGGGCTGGGGCGCGGTCTGGGGACCCCTGAAAGCTCAGGGTCTTTGGTCTCGGGAAGAATCTCTTCTCCCGATAAATATTCTGGAACTGAGAGCGATATTCAATGCTCTCAAGGCTTGGCCTCAGCTAGCAAAGGCCAAGTTCATACGGTTTCAATCAGACAACATGACGACTGTTGCGTACATCAACCATCAGGGGGGAACAAGGAGTTCCCTGGCGATGGAAGAAGTGACCAAAATCATTCAATGGGCGGAGACTCACTCCTGCCACTTGTCTGCAATCCACATCCCAGGAGTGGAAAATTGGGAAGCGGATTTTCTGAGTCGTCAGACATTTCATCCGGGGGAGTGGGAACTCCATCCGGAAATCTTTGCCCAAATTACTCAATTGTGGGGCATTCCAGACATGGATCTGATGGCCTCTCGTCAGAACTTCAAGGTTCCTTGCTACGGGTCCAGATCCAGGGATCCCAAGGCGACTCTAGTAGATGCACTAGTAGCACCTTGGACCTTCAAACTAGCTTATGTATTCCCGCCGTTTCCTCTCATCCCCAGGCTGGTAGCCAGGATCAATCAGGAGAGGGCATTGGTGATCTTGATAGCTCCTGCGTGGCCACGCAGGACTTGGTATGCAGACCTGGTGAATATGTCATCGGTTCCACCATGGAAGCTACCTTTGAGACGAGACCTTCTTGTTCAAGGTCCGTTCGAACATCCGAATCTGGTCTCACTCCAACTGACTGCTTGGAGATTGAACGCTTGATCTTATCAAAGCGAGGGTTCTCAGATTCTGTCATTGATACTCTTGTTCAGGCCAGAAAGCCTGTAACTAGAAAAATTTACCACAAAATATGGAAAAAATATATCTGTTGGTGTGAATCTAAAGGATTCCCTTGGGACAAGGTAAAAATTCCTAAGATTCTATCCTTTCTTCAAGAAGGTTTGGAGAAAGGATTATCTGCAAGTTCCTTGAAGGGACAGATTTCTGCCTTGTCTGTGTTACTTCACAAAAAGCTGGCAGCTGTGCCAGATGTTCAAGCCTTTGTTCAGGCTCTGGTTAGAATCAAGCCTGTTTACAAACCTTTGACTCCTCCTTGGAGTCTCAATTTAGTTCTTTCAGTTCTTCAGGGGGTTCCGTTTGAACCCTTACATTCTGTTGATATTAAGTTATTATCTTGGAAAGTTTTGTTTTTGGTTGCAATTTCTTCTGCTAGAAGAGTTTCAGAATTATCTGCTCTGCAGTGTTCTCCTCCTTATCTGGTGTTCCATGCAGATAAGGTGGTTTTACGTACTAAACCTGGTTTTCTTCCGAAAGTTGTTTCTAACAAAAACATTAACCAGGAGATAGTCGTGCCTTCTTTGTGTCCGAATCCAGTTTCAAAGAAGGAACGTTTGTTGCACAATTTGGATGTTGTTCGTGCTCTAAAATTCTATTTAGATGCTACAAAGGATTTTAGACAAACATCTTCCTTGTTTGTTGTTTATTCTGGTAAAAGGAGAGGTCAAAAAGCAACTTCTACCTCTCTCTCTTTTTGGATTAAAAGCATCATCAGATTGGCTTATGAGACTGCCGGACGGCAGCCTCCTGAAAGAATCACAGCTCATTCCACTAGGGCTGTGGCTTCCACATGGGCCTTCAAGAACGAAGCTTCTGTTGATCAGATATGTAAGGCAGCGACTTGGTCTTCACTGCACACTTTTACTAAATTTTACAAGTTTGATACTTTTGCTTCTTCTGAGGCTATTTTTGGGAGAAAGGTTTTGCAAGCCGTGGTGCCTTCCATCTAGGTGACCTGATTTGCTCCCTCCCTTCATCCGTGTCCTAAAGCTTTGGTATTGGTTCCCACAAGTAAGGATGACGCCGTGGACCGGACACACCTATGTTGGAGAAAACAGAATTTATGTTTACCTGATAAATTACTTTCTCCAACGGTGTGTCCGGTCCACGGCCCGCCCTGGTTTTTTAATCAGGTCTGATAATTTATTTTCTTTAACTACAGTCACCACGGTATCATATGGTTTCTCCTATGCAAATATTCCTCCTTTACGTCGGTCGAATGACTGGGGAAGGCGGAGCCTAGGAGGGATCATGTGACCAGCTTTGCTGGGCTCTTTGCCATTTCCTGTTGGGGAAGAGAATATCCCACAAGTAAGGAGAAAGTAATTTATCAGGTAAACATAAATTCTGTTTTTGAAATCTTGCTTTCACTGCATTCTAGTGCTGATGTGTTTACTACACATGTGCAGTAACTCTCCTTCAGATACCTGCAGTGTATTCTAGGTTCCATAATGTCATCACCCATGATTAGAGGGAGGTGCATGAAACTTATTTAGTATTTTATATCCCTTTTAAGGTGTCTATTCTAAACATTTGTTTGTCAGGCCTACTGCACCTGGGTAAATACCTGAGAAATAAGCTTTAATTAAGACTGCTAAATTGTCTTTGCAACTAAAACTAAAGCTTTTTCTTGTGATTGCAAATCTTTAGGATTAAAGCACTGGACTAGTGGTGATTTCAAATATATATTTTGCTGCATTCCTTGTGTATGCAATTTCTTAGTTACTACCACCTCCAAGAGACCATTATTTCATATAGATTGATTTTATGCAAAAATCTATTCTTCACGATTATAAGAGCAAACCCTAACAACACTAATGTGTGTGTGTCCTACATCACTGCTGTCAAGCTGCGGCTTGTTCCTTGTCTAATAGTACACCGGACTGGCATACAGAGTTCTTTTGGGTCAAAGTTGGTATTCACTTGTGGGCTCACCTGAGAGTACAGCAGCTGTCCCTAGCAGCATACACTGGCTAGTCTTTGCAAAGACAGGAGCCCAGGTTGCCAAAATAAAATATCCTAAAATGTAGTTGTCACTTCTAGGACGAAACTTAATTTTCACACACACACTAACTCATTAGGGTGAAGTGTTGTTATACAAGCTGGGCTTGAAAGAATGAGCCAGTCAGTCTCTTAGGTTTAGCTCCCTATAGTGTATTGTCACATGACCCATACTAGTTTCCTGACCGTTTTACTGGACTGGACACCACTGGAGGTTGTGATTTCCTGAGACTGAAATATCTTAACAACATAAAGCCAAATTTGACCATTTGGTGTGTAGTAATCTTCATCTTGTATTATTACATGAATCTGGGCATATTCAGAGATAGAGTACACACGAACATATTCACAAAATATATTTACTTACATCCAAGGCCAATGTATTAAAATTCCTAAATGTGGCGTTCTACCCAACAACATCTATTAGGGGCAAGAGTCTCTTCTTTTTTTTCTTTTCTTAAAAGCTATACTGGACCCAGGAGTCTTCTAGTAAGGAGGCATAATAGCAAAAAAAACTCCACAAAGTAAGGCCAAGGAGACCATATATTTAATCATCTAACGCACTAGTTGGGTGTTCTACTTGTGTTCCTGGTCTGGTGTCTTTTTGTTCTGGTGCCAGAAAGACCTTGTAACCTTCCAAAATGTCTTCAGCCAGTTGGTTCCACCATGATCATTATAGCTCATTAACTCTGGGGGAAAAGTGTTCTTTTTAAGATTCAAGCTCACTTTACTTGGGTATTTGTAACTTCCTAGGGTTATTATCTTGAAATTTTAAAGGAACACTAAAGTCAAAATTAAACTCTCGTGATTCACAGAATACACAATTTTAAACAACTTTCAAATTCAATTTCATTATCAAAATGCGCACCATCTTATATGTACACTTTCTTAGGTACCAGCTCCTAATGAGCATGTGCAAGATATCACAGTATATGCATTTAGTGATTGGCTGATGGCTGTCACATGATAGATATAGATATATATATATATATTGGAACTAACTGAAATTTGTCAGAAAAAAAGTGCTTTAGCATTGCCTTTTTATTATGTGTTTGTTGATTATGCAATTCTACTGTATTTATTGTCCCTTTATCTACATGATCTTCTTTACGTGCTTTTAATAAGTTCTGCCCGTTCAATGCATATGCATCAGCTCAAGCAGCATCTTACAGTTTGTGCTTCCTTTCGCCTAAGCTTTTCTTTCTTTCCTTCACATTCTATGGACTACAAGAGAGTTAGAAAAATGTATACTTACCAATAAATCAATTTCTTCAAACTTAAATTAGAACTTTATAAAGGCTTTCCTGGCTTGACATATACATTTGGTTTGTGCATATTGCTCCGAGATGTTTCTAAATCGTCTTACTCCTCCCTTTCTTTAACGGAATATAAAACAATAAATACGTCATAGACATAATAATTTGCCTTAGAATAATATGTGAATGTTTGTTTTACAATTATATTAGTTGTCTAAATATTGAAAATATAAGTGTAAAAGTTATATAAAAAAATAAAAGTTGCCCATCTCTGTTTTGGCAAACTAAGCTCTGTGGAATCCCTTTTTGGACAGTCTCACTTATTGCTTGTTTTTATATCTGTCCCTGATTATTTTCAGCAGGGGAAACAGATAAGGGGCAACTTAAGTTCATATATGGCATCACCCATTATTTTATAGAAAAATTTTAGAAAACCAACAATTTTCTGAGTTAAAAACAGGAAAGGGGAAAAAAAAAAGCTTTCCAAAGATGGGGACCCCTGCATATTCATTTGTTTATTCGTCGATATAGAAGAAGGCCCCTCTCCATCAAATTGTGAAAGATCTTTCTCTCCACGCACTCCACCATTCATATAACGGCATCAAATCTCTGACACATCTTATTCTCAAAGTCCTCAAAGAGACCATGCAAAACTGTAAAGCGTTCCTCCATGGTAGTTGCAGTCATATTTGACTTTATGTAGCATATTAAAAGTAACTGCCCAACCTGGATAACTGGGTAGGGGATGTGTCAAAATCTTAATTGACCACTGCCGAATCCTGACGGTCCAGATCAGTGATTGAGGGTAAAACTTGCAGCAATCACGGTACTGTTCAATACAGTAGATTTTGATTTCTAAATCTTTTGAAGCAGAACATAGAAAAAATTAAAATGTCCCTATATATTTGTCTACTCTATAGTTATCATTTGTCTGACACGTAAATATAGCAAAATTTAAAGCAGGTAACTGTATACAATTAGTTTTTAGTAGGAGGTTTAAAATAATATATTCATATTTTTTAAAACTGTAGAAATTCCACTTGCTTTTAAGTGCATTCAAACCTGTTTCTCTTCACACAGCCATCGTCACCATGTTTTACATGATCAGAATGTTGATAAGAGGACATGCATCCCCATGAACCATCTGTGGCCCAACCAGGCTCCTTACACTGTCTGCAACAGCTCTCTTTCAGAATACGGAGTGCTAGGTAAATGTGCTGTACAGAATTGGGAGACTGCATGAGTGGGGGTTGGGAAAATACATTGCATATGTAATGAGCTGAAATTACTATGTTTTTAAACACTTTGCTGCCAGGGAGGACTGTAAATGCATTGCAGACAAGATTAATGGGGCTTTAAACTTTCATTTCTTTCATGTAATTAGCAAGAGTCCATGAGCTAGTGACGTATGGGATATACATTCCTACCAGGAGGGGCAAAGTTTCCCAAACCTCAAAATGCCTATAAATACACCCCTCACCACACCCACAAATCAGTTTTACAAACTTTGCCTCCTATGGAGGTGGTGAAGTAAGTTTGTGCTAGATTCTACGTTGATATGCGCTCCGCAGCAGGTTGGAGCCCGGTTTTCCTCTCAGCGTGCAGTGAATGTCAGAGGGATGTGAGGAGAGTATTGCCTGTTTGAATTCAATGATCTCCTTCTACGGGGTCTATTTCTTCTGTTATGTGTGATCAGTCCACGGGTCATCATTACTTCTGGGATATAACTCCTCCCCAACAGGAAATGCAAGAGGATTCACCCAGCAGAGCTGCATATAGCTCCTCCCCTCTACGTCACTCCCAGTCATTCTCTTGCACCCAACGACTAGATAGGATGTGTGAGAGGACTATGGTGATTATACTTAGTTTTTATAACTTCAATCAAAAGTTTGTTATTTTACAATAGCACCGGAGCGTGTTATTGCCTCTCTGGCAGAGTTTGAAGAAGAATCTACCAGAGTTTTTACTATGATTTTAACCGGAGTAGTTAAGATCATATTGCTGTTTCTCGGCCATCTGAGGGAGGTAAAAGCTTCAGATCAGGGGACAGCGGGCAGTTGAATCTGCATTGAGGTATGTAGCAGTTTTTATTTTCTGAATGGAATTGATGAGAAAATCCTGCCATACCGTTATAATGACATGTATGTATACTCTACACTTCAGTATTCTGGGGATGGTATTTCACTGGAATTACTCTGTTAAAAATACATTAAACCTTTTAATAGGTATTTATTATGTTAAACGTTTTTGCTGGAATGTAGAATCGTTTGCATTTTCTGAGGTACTGAGTGAATAAATGTTTGGGCATTATTTTTTCCACTTGGCAGTTGCTTGTTTTAATTGTGACAGTTTCGTTTCTCTCTCACTGCTGTGTGTGAGGGGGAGGGGCCGTTTTTGGCGCTCTTTGCTACGCATCAAAAATTTCCAGTCAGTTACTCTTGTATTTCCTGCATGTTCCGGTTCATCTCATAACAGAACTCAGGGGTCTTCAAACTTCTTTGAAGGGAGGTAGATTCTCTCAGCAGAGCTGTGAGACTTATATAGTGACTGTGATTAAAAAACGTTGCTCTGTAATTTTTATGTTTCAAATTTAATTATTGTTACTTTACTATGGGAACAAACCTTTGCTAAAAGTTGTGTTGTTTTTAAGAATTGATGCTATAACTGTTTTTCAGTTCATTATTTCAACTGTCATTTAATCGTTTAGTGCTTCTTTGAGGCACAGTACGTTTTTGTTAAATAAGATTGTAACCAAGTTGCAAGTTTACTGCTAGTGTGTTAAACATGTCTGATTCAGAGGAAGATACCTGTGTCATTTGTTCCAATGCCAAGGTGGAGCCCAATAGAAATTTATGTACTAACTGTATTGATGCTACTTTAAATAAAAGCCAATCTGTACAAATTGAACAAATTTCACCAAACAGCGAGGGGAGAGTTATGCCGTCTAACTCGCCTCACGTGTCAGTACCTGCATCTCCCGCCCGGGAGGTGCGTGATATTGTGGCGCCTAGTACATCTGGGCGGCCATTACAGATAACATTACAAGATATGGCTACTGTTATGACTGAAGTTTTGGCTAAAACAGAGTGCGCTGATAATACTAGGGCCATGTCTGATACTGCGTCACAGCTTGCAGAGCATGAGGACGGAGAGCTTCATTCTGTGGGTGACGGTTCTGATCCAAACAGATTAGATTCAGATATTTCAAATTTTAAATTTAAAATGGAGAACCTCCGTGTATTACTAGGGGAGGTTTTAGCGGCTCTTAATGATTGTAACACCGTTGCAATACCAGAGAAATTGTGTAGGTTGGATAAATACTTTGCGGTACCGGCGAGTACTGACGTTTTTCCTATACCTAAAAGACTAACTGAAATTGTTACTAAGGAGTGGGATAGACCCGGTGTGCCGTTCTCACCCCCTCCAATATTTAGAAAGATGTTTCCAATAGACGCCACCACACGGGACTTATGGCAAACGGTCCCTAAGGTGGAGGGAGCAGTTTCTACTTTAGCTAAGCGTACCACTATCCCGGTGGAGGATAGCTGTGCTTTTTCAGATCCAATGGATAAAAAATTAGAGGGTTACCTTAAGAAAATGTTTGTTCAACAAGGTTTTATATTGCAATCCCTTGCATGCATCGCGCCGATTACGGCTGCGGCAGCATTTTGGATTGAGTCTCTGGAAGAGAACCTTAGTTCAGCTACGCTGGACGACATTACGGACAGGCTTAGAGTCCTTAAACTAGCTAATTCATTTCGGAGGCCGTAGTACATTTAACCAAACTTACGGCTAAGAACTCAGGATTCGCCATTCAGGCACGTAGGGCGCTGTGGCTAAAATCCTGGTCAGCTGATGTAACTTCTAAGTCCAAATTACTTAATATACCTTTCAAGGGGCAAACTTTATTTGGGCCCGGTTTGAAAGAAATTATCGCTGACATTACAGGAGGTAAGGGCCACGCCCTGCCTCAAGACAAAGCCAAAGCTAAGGCTAGACAGTCTAATTTTCGTCCCTTTCGGAATTTCAAAGCAGGAGCAGCACCAACTTCCACTGCACCAAAACAGGAAGGAGCTGTTGCTCGTTACAGACAAGGCTGGAAACCTAACCAGTCCTGGAACAAGGGAAAGCAGGCCAGGAAACCTGCTGCTGCCCCAAAGACAGCATGAACCGAGGGCCCCCGATCCGGGACCGGATCTAGTGGGGGGCAGACTCTCTCTCTTCGCCCAGGCTTGGGCAAGAGATGTTCAGGATCCCTGGGCGCTAGAGATCATATCTCAGGGATACCTTCTAGACTTCAAATTCTCTCCCCCAAGAGGGAGATTTCATCTGTCAAGGTTGTCAACAAACCAGATAAAGAAAGAAGCGTTTCTACGCTGTGTACAAGATCTGTTATTAATGGGAGTGATCCATCCGGTTCCGCGGTCGGAACTAGGACAAGGGTTTTACTCAAACCTGTTTGTGGTTCCCAAAAAAGAGGGAATTTTCAGGCCAATCTTGGATTTAAAGATCCTAAACAAATTCCTAAGAGTTCCATCGTTCAAAATGGAAACTATTCGGACAATCTTACCCATGATCCAAAAGGGTCAGTACATGACCACAGTGGATTTAAAGGATGCTTACCTTCACATACCGATTCACAAGGATCATTACCGGTATCTAAGGTTTGCCTTCTTAGACAGGCATTACCAGTTTGTAGCTCTTCCATTCGGATTGGCTACGGCTCCAAGAATCTTCACAAAGGTTCTGGGTGCCCTTCTGGCGGTACTAAGACCGCGAGGAATTTCGGTAGCTCCGTACCTAGACGACATTCTGATACAAGCTTCAAGCTTTCAAACTGCCAAGTCTCATACAGAGTTAGTTCTGGCATTTCTAAGGTCGCATGGATGGAAAGTGAACGAAAAGAAGAGTTCTCTCTTTCCTCTCACAAGAGTTCCATTCTTGGGGACTCTTATAGATTCTGTAGAAATGAAGATTTATCTGACAGAAGACAGATTAACAAAGCTTCTAAATGCATGCCGTGTCCTTCATTCCATTCAACTCCCGTCAGTAGCTCAATGCATGGAGGTGATCGGCTTAATGGTAGCAGCAATGGACGTAGTACCCTTTGCACGTCTACATCTCAGACCGCTGCAATTGTGCATGCTGAGTCAGTGGAATGGGGATTACTCAGACTTGTCCCCTACTCTGAATCTGGATCAAGAGACCAGAAACTCTCTTCTATGGTGGCTTTCTCGGCCACATCTGTCCAGGGGGATGCCATTCAGCAGGCCGGACTGGACAATTGTAACAACAGACGCCAGCCTACTAGGTTGGGGCGCTGTCTGGAATTCTCTGAAGGCTCAGGGACAATGGAATCAGGAGGAAAGTCTCCTGCCAATAAACATTCTGGAATTGAGAGCAGTTCTCAATGCCCTTCTGGCTTGGCCCCAGTTAAAAACTCGGGGGTTCATCAGGTTTCAGTCGGACAACATCACGACTGTAGCTTACATCAACCATCAAGGAGGGACAAGAAGCTCCCTAGCAATGATGGAAGTATCAAAGATAATTCGCTGGGCAGAGTCTCACTCTTGCCACCTGTCAGCAATCCACATCCCGGGAGTGGAGAACTGGGAGGCGGATTTCTTGAGTCGCCAGACTTTTCATCCGGGGGAGTGGGAACTTCATCCGGAGGTCTTTGCCCAAATACTTCGACGTTGGGGCAAACCAGAGATAGATCTCATGGCGTCTCGCCAGAACGCCAAACTTCCTCGCTACGGGTCCAGATCCAGGGATCCGGGAGCGGCTCTGATAGATGCTTTGACAGCACCTTGGAACTTCGGGATGGCTTATGTGTTTCCACCCTTCCCGCTGCTTCCTCGATTGATTGCCAAAATCAAACAGGAGAGAGCATCAGTGATTCTAATAGCGCCTGCATGGCCACGCAGGACTTGGTATGCAGATCTAGTGGACATGTCATCCTGTCCGCCTTGGTCTCTACCTCTAAGACAGGACCTTCTGATACAGGGTCCATTCAAACATCAAAATCTAACTTCTCTGAAGCTGACTGCTTGGAAATTGAACGCTTGATTTTATCAAAACGTGGTTTTTCTGAGTCGGTTATTGATACCCTGATACAGGCTAGGAAGCCTGTTACCAGAAGGATTTACCATAAGATATGGCGTAAATACCTATACTGGTGCGAATCCAAAGGTTACTCCTGGAGTAAGGTTAGGATTCCTAGGATATTGTCCTTTCTACAAGAAGGTTTAGAAAAGGGTTTATCGGCTAGTTCATTAAAGGGACAGATCTCAGCTCTGTCCATCTTGTTGCACAGGCGTCTGTCAGAAAATCCAGACGTCCAGGCCTTTTGTCAGGCTTTAGTTAGGATCAAGCCTGTGTTTAAAACTGTTGCTCCGCCATGGAGTTTAAACCTTGTTCTTAACGTTCTACAAGGAGTTCCGTTTGAACCCCTTCATTCCATTGATATAAAGTTGTTATCTTGGAAAGTGTTATTTTTAATGGCTATTTCTTCGGCTCGGAGAGTCTCTGAGTTATCAGCTTTACATTGTGATTCTCCTTATTTGATTTTTCATTCAGATAAGGTAGTTCTGCGTACAAAGCCTGGGTTCTTACCTAAGGTAGTCACTAACAGGAACATCAATCAAGAGATCGTGGTTCCTTCCCTGTGCCCGAATCCTTCTTCAAAGAAGGAACGTCTTCTACACAATCTGGATGTAGTTCGTGCCCTCAAGTTCTACTTGCAGGCAACTAAGGATTTTCGACAAACGTCTTCCCTGTTTGTCGTGTACTCTGGTCAGAGGAGAGGTCATAAGGCTTCGGCTACCTCTCTCTCCTTCTGGCTTCGTAGCATAATTCGTTTAGCCTATGAGACTGCTGGACAGCAGCCTCCTGAAAGAATTACAGCTCATTCTACTAGAGCTGTGGCTTCCACTTGGGCCTTTAAGAATGAGGCCTCTGTTGAACAGATTTGCAAGGCTGCAACTTGGTCTTCGCTTCATACTTTTTCCAAATTTTACAAATTTGACACTTTTGCTTCTTCGGAGGCTATTTTTGGGAGAAAGGTTCTTCAGGCAGTGGTTCCTTCTGTATAATGAGCCTGCCTATCCCTCCCGTCATCCGTGTACTTTTGCTTTGGTATTGGTATCCCAGAAGTAATGATGACCCGTGGACTGATCACACATAACAGAAGAAAACATAATTTATGCTTACCTGATAAATTCCTTTCTTCTGTTGTGTGATCAGTCCACGGCCCGCCCTGTTTTTTAAGGCAGGTAAATATCTTTTAAATTATACTCCAGTCACCACTTCACCCTTGGTTTCCCCTTTCTCGTTGATTCTTGGTCGAATGACTGGGAGTGACGTAGAGGGGAGGAGCTATATGCAGCTCTGCTGGGTGAATCCTCTTGCATTTCCTGTTGGGGAGGAGTTATATCCCAGAAGTAATGATGACCCGTGGACTGATCACACAACAGAAGAAAGGAATTTATCAGGTAAGCATAAATTATGTTTTCATGGGTTCTCTGTTATCGGTCGTAGAGATTCATCTCTTACCTCCCTTTTCAGATCGACGATATACTCTTATATTTATACCATTACCTCTGCTGATTTTCGTTTCAGTACTGGTTTGGCTTTCTACAACATGTAGATGAGTGTCCTGGGGTAAGTAAGTCTTATTTTCTGTGACACTCTAAAGCTATGGTTGGGCACTTTTTTATAAAGTTCTAAATTTATGTATTCAAACATTTATTTGCCTTGACTCAGGATGTTCAACATTCCTTACCTAACCTAAGGGCTGTCCCCCTGGGCTGTGGAGTCAGTACTTCATTAAGCTCAATAATGGCAAACTTACTAATATATCTCAATGATAACTTAAGACATTTAGTTGTCTCAGGTTGGAAATGTATGAGAATGCTGGGAAAAGGAAGTATATGGCAAAAGAGAGGGAGAGAAAAGCAGAAAAAGACCATTCTTTCCTTCCGTAAGGCAGGGAGAGTCCACGACTTCCATACTGTTGGGAAATACACCTGGCCACCAGGGGGAGGCAAAGACACCCCAGCCAAAGGCTTAAATATCCCTTCCACTTCCCCTATCTCCCTGTTATTCTTTGGCTGGGGTGCCATTTCGGGTGCCAAGAAGGCAATAAGGACTGTGGACTCAGGAGGAGTCCTCCCTTAAGATCAATATATTGGAACTCCGGGCAATCTTCAATGCCTTGAAGGCTTGGCCTCTTCTGGGTTTGTCCCAGTTTATCAGATTCCAATCAGACAATATAACCTCGGTTGCCTACAGCAACCACCAGGGAGGAACGAGAAGTCCCTTGGCGATGAGAGAAGTATCTCAGATTCTAGATTTGGTGGCGACTCACAGATGTACGCTGTCAGCGATCCACATACTTCCTCAGCAGGCAATCCTTTCACCCCAAGGTGTTTGCAGAGATATGTAGCGAGTGGGGGACGCCGGAGATGGAACTCATGGCATCCTGCCTCATTACCAAGCTACCCAGGTACGGGTCGAGGGATCCTCAGGCGGAATTGATAGATGCCCTATCAGTACCATGGAGGTTCAGTCTCTGATTGCTCCATCATGGCCATGAAGGACGTGGTTTGCGGATCTAGTGGGGATGTCCTCATCTCCTCAGTGGAGGTTACCTTGTCGCAGAGATCTGCTGATACAGGGTCCCTTCTTTCATCAAAATCTAGATTCTCTGAGGCTGACTGTGTGGAGATTGAACGCTTAGTCTTAGCCAAGAGAGGGTTCTCTGAGAGTGTTATCGACACTCTGGTTCAAGCTCGTAAGCCAGTTGCTCGTCGTATCTACCATAAAGTGTGGAGGACTTACTTGTATTGGTGTGAAGAGCGTGGCTTTCTCTTGTAAGGTGTATCCAGTCCACTGATTCATCCATTACTTGTGGGATATTCTCCTTCCCAACAGGAAGCTGCAAGAGGATCACCCACAGCAGAGCTGTCTATATAGCTCCTCCCCTAACTGCCACCTCCCAGTCATTCTCTTGCAGCTCTCGACAAGGGAAGCAGCTAGAGAGATGTGGTGCATTAATGTAGTTTATCTTCAATCAAAAGTTTGTTATTTTCAAATGGTACCGGAGTTGTACTATTTTAGCCTCAGGCAGAAAGTTGAAGAAGAGTCTGCCTGTGGTCTTTGATGATCTTAGCAGGTTGTAACTAAGATCCATTGCTGTTCTCACACATAACTGAAGAGATGGGTAACTTCAACTGGGGGAATAGCGTGCAGGGTCTCCTGCTCTGAGGTATGTGCAGTTTTAAATTTTTCTAGAGAAATGATAAGCTAGAAAATGCTGACAGTACCTGATTTACCATTGTAGGGTTTCTAATTTTTCCAAAAAGGATAGAGCTGGTTTATTAAATATCAAAAAGACAATGATATAATAATTAAATCTGCCGATAAGTGCGGAGCCACAGTGGTGCAGAACAAGGGAGATTATATATCAGAGATATCTCGCCAATTGTCTGACAAAGAGGTTTATTTACCTATTTCTTATAATCCTGTTTTTGCGATTCAAAAGGAGTTAAACAAATGTATAGATGTTGCAGTTCAAAAAGGCATTGTGGGACAGGAAGAAAAAGACTTTTTGATTAATAGACATCCGAGAACACCTGTCATTTACACACTACCAAAAATACATAAAAATTTAATAAAGCCACCGGGTCGCCCAATTATGGCTGGTGTGGACAGTGTGTTCTCGAATGTCTCTGTCTATCTTGATCGAATCTTGAGAAGATTTGTGGTTGAATCTCAATCATTTATTAAAGATACTGCGGATTTCCTAAATAAATTGGAGGACATTTCTGTCTCTTTAAATAAATGTATTCTCTTCAGTATGGATGATTCCAGCCTCTACACCTCCATCAGTCATGATGGGGGGGGGGGGGGGGAGCTGTGAAGAAAA
The DNA here is from genome assembly GCF_027579735.1 of Bombina bombina. NCBI lineage: Eukaryota > Metazoa > Chordata > Amphibia > Anura > Bombinatoridae > Bombina > Bombina bombina. Next base: position 806,640,044 of record NC_069504.1, read on the forward strand.
TATTGGCAGATTCAAACTTATACACTGAAGATGAAAAACAATTTGTTTTTGAATTATTGGACATCATTCTTCGCTATAATTATTTTTTATTTCAGGATCAGTTTTTTTATACAGAAATATGGCACTGCAATGGGCTCCAATGTCGCCCATACATATGCCAACATATTCATGAATATATATGAAGAGAAACTAGTATATAGTAATGACTTATTTAAACAATATGGCGCCACCTGGTGGCGCTATATTGATGATGTGTTTGGCATATGGCTGGGCGACATTGGAAGCCTATTGCAATTTGTGGAAATATTGAATTCAGCCACTAGGAATATTAAATTCACTCTGGTGCATAGTGAGGAGAGTGTAGCTTTCTTGGACACATTGACACATTGGTGTTCAAAGAAAATGGAAGAATCAGGGTGGATTTATACAAAAAAGAAACTGATCGAAATGATTTACTATTAGCAAATAGTGCACATCCTCTGTCTTTAAAGAATTACCTTCCCAAGAGCCAATTTATTCGGGTATGATGCATTGTGTCAGATGACAAGACAAGTGAAATAAGGCTCAGGGAAATGGGGAATCTCTTTTTAAATAGAGGATATGATGAAAAACGTATTCAGAAGGAGATTGATGGATCATTGGAGATGACAAGAGAAAGCTTGTTGAAACCACAGGTTAAGTCTAAAGAGAAAAATGTGGACAGGCTTGTGTTTGTCTCTAAATTTAATGAATTGAGTATGCAAATCCAGAAAATTATTCATAAACACTGGTATATTTTGAAAAATTGTAATCCAGGTATACCAGAGTTCCAGAATGTACCTGTGCCAGCCTATAAAAGAGGGGTTAATCTAAGAGATACTCTAGTCAAAGCAGATATTGGCAAGAACTGATAGACAAAAATATATTACTAGTAAAAATATAGGTTGCTATCCATGTCTTGGATGCTCCCATTGTAATAACATGATAAAGGGGCCTATTTTTGTCCATCCACAATCAGGAAAAAAAAAATTGGATTAAAGATTTCTTTACGTGCAATACTGATTATGCAATATATCTCCTTAAATGCCCATGTGGGTTAATTTATTTAGGTGAGACGACCCGCAGGGTCCATGATAGGATCACTGAACATAAATCAAGCATTAGGAGAAATAATTTGAAGTCTCCGGTAGCTACTCATTTCTTAGAGGCCCAACATGGAGTTATTTGTGGAGTCCCTATGACCTCTAGGGAGAGAGGGGGGGATTGTGAACTTAGGTTTCAAGTTTTAGAACACATTGCCCCTTGTAGACAAGGTGGCGATAGAGAACAGCATCTTAAACACAGGGAGGCATTCTGGATTTTTACTTTAAACTCACTATCACCATTGGGTATGAATAAGGATTATGACTTATCTGTTTTTCTGTAAAATATGCTTTTTTCTAAAAAAAAATATCTAAGATTGGTTATCTAATCTCCTTTCTTTCCTGAATGTATAGTGTTGTATATAGAAATATGATGTTCCCCAATCTGTGTGCAATTTGTGGTGATGAAAGAAATTTAAATGAATATACTTAAGTATTTTTTACAATATTTTTTATAATATTGTGTATTGCCTCCTAATCATTGTATAATATTTCACCTCTTTCTTTCTGTGAAGGTGAATAGGTTTTTTTGATTAAAAAATAGTAAAATTAGAGTTAGGATATCTACATATGCTATTGAGCAATTTTTCTGATATGGTGTAGAAAGAGTTAAGTTATGTTGTGGTGGGTGTGTCCTAATGGGTATTTAAGGAGGATGTGGAAATGGTGTGTTTATGGCATGATTAAGGACATGTAGTCCGAAACGTTGCTGTCTTTTTTTGTGCTCTTGGCTATGAAATAAAATACAGAAGAAAATTCCATTGGAGTGCTGCTATTCTTTTTATTTTTGATCAGAATCAGGCCTGTGTTTAAACCTGTTGCTCCTCCCTGGAGCCTTAACCTTCTTAAAATTTTTGCAGCAGGCTCCATTTGAGCCCATGCATTCGGTTGATGTTAAGTTGTTATCATGGAAAGTTTTATTTCTTCTTGCTATTTCGTCTGCTTGCAGAGTTTCCGAACTTTCGGCTCTGCAGTGTGATTCCCCTTACCTTATTTTTCATGCGGATAAGGCGATCCTTCATACTAAATTGGGATTTCTTTCCAAGGTGGTTTCTGATCAAGAAATTGTTGTTCCTTCTTTTTGTCCAAATCCTCCTACTCAGAAAGAACGTCTGTTACACAATCTAGATGTTGTGCGTGTTCTAAAATTTTATCTACAAGCAACTAAGGATTTTTGACAGTCTTCTGCCCTGTTTGTGGTTTTCTCTGGAAAATGTAAGGGTTGGATGGCTACTTCTTCTACTCTTTTTCTCTGGTTGAGAAGTGTTATCAGATTAGCATATGAGACTGCTGGACATCAGCCTCCTGAGAGAATTACAGCTCATTCCACTAGGGCTGTTTCTTCTTCTTTGGCTTTCAAAAACGAAGCATCGGTGAAGCAAATCTGCAAATTTGATACTTTTGCCTCGGCGGAGGCTTCTTTTGGGAGAAAAGTTCTTCAAACGGTGGTGCCTTTTTTTAGGTCCACCTGTCTTGTTCTCCCTCCCTTTCATTCCGTGTCCTCTTGTTTGGGTATTGGTTCCCACTAGTAATTGGAATTTGTGGACTATCCATGCCATAGGAAAGAAACCAAAATTTATGCTTAGCTGATAAATTTCTTTCTTTCCGGGCATGGAGACGGCATATATTTTGGTATAAACCTCAGGCACCTCTATACCCTTGTGTTATCTTCTTTTTCCATTTTCCTTTCTTGGGAATTATGGGTAAGGGAAATGACACTTAACAGCTCTGCTAGGGTGCTCTTTGCCTCCTCCTGCTGGCCAGGAGTTGAATATCCCACTAGTAATTGGAATTCATGGACTCCCCATGCCCGGAAAGAAATGTATCAGGTAAGCATACATTTTGTTTTTAGTGTTTATATGTTGTATTTGCTTAGAAAGTGGTCTATGTTTTCCTTTGTGTGTATGTATTCTCTTTATGTGAATATACACACATTTGTTAAATTTGGTTAAAAAATTATACATAAATAAACAAATAGCAATGTGCGTGCGCTCTCACCAAAGGGTCTCCATTTGCCAGGGTGCTATCATGGTAGAACACAGTCCAAAGACCAGAGCAAAAAGTAAAGCACTCACTGGTCTACAGTCGACAATAGATCAAAAGTAGATTTTGTTTTAAGCGTGACGTTTTGGAGTTAACAAACCCCTTCCTCTGACAAACAAATACTGTGCAAACAAACCTTAAAAAGGCCTGTAGAGTCCTCCCCAATAGGTCTGCCAATGAAATCTCAGCGTGTGCAGAAGTGTCATGTAACTAAATACATAATAATGTGAGAAGTGTAAACAAAGGATCGAAATAAAAAAGAACCAAGAAAAGAAAAGTACATAGCTATAGAGCTCACCAATCCAAAGCATTGAAGTAAAACGGAGAAAAGAGACCATATAGTTCATACCAATAATGTCATGTTTCTATTGGAGGAGAAACACACACACCCCCATCACGTACAGAACAATCTACTAGCGTATTACCTGGTAGAGCCATCAGTCAAATAAACGTAACTTAGTGTTTAAATTAAAGCTTATACATATGGCTGTTGTAAAAGCCGAAATACAACCAAAGTGAAATAGCACTTTCATTATTGGTATATACCCGATAGAAAAACACATCCGATACTCACTGAATAACAACAATGCATTGTCAAGGGGACATTATGACGTCAGCGCAAACCGACAATCGGACTGCAGTACCAAGGAGAGGCGTGTAAATGTGTCAAAAGATTCACTGAATGTGGCAACGATACTGGAGGGGGCGTGCGCATATACGCAAAAGCCGATAGTCAAATATGTAAATATTTACCTGCTCCAACTGCTAAATACAAATACAAGTGCTAAATACCAATACATCCACCAACACCATTTCTCAAAACAAGACCAGTGTCACCTAACAAGAACACAAATTAAATTAAACAAAAAACCTTAAATGATAAAACAATCTCATCAAAAGATATACCATCCATAGAGAAATAAAGAAAGAAATGAGAGGGATCTTCCCGTCCCCCTACATATATATCATGAAAAACAAAAACAAAAAACAAAAGTGCAAGTAAATCACCAACGCGAGAAACAATATTATATATATAGTGCTTACAAAATGATATACAGTATCTAACAGTAAACATACCCAAAAAATAATATTAAAACAATTGTGCCAGTTATCAATAACCGTGACCGATGCTAAGGAATGGAGCTCAGGAGCTTAGGATCACAAAGACTAAGAATAAAAACCAGTGAATACGTACACACTGTGCTGATTGTATATAGTAATACATATAAAGCCATAAACCGTAAAAAACATATACATTAAAAATGAACAGATAAGCCAAAGTGTAACGTATATAGACAGAGAAAATTAATGTATCAAATTGCTCTCACTGATCAAAGTTAACAAGTGTAGAAGATAAACCGCTAGTGTTATTTGATCAGTTAAGAAACAATATAGGAACTTAAATGATAATCATATGATGACATAAGATACGTTTATGTCATCATATGATTATCATTTAAGTATCGATCCCTTTTTTTATCCACAGTGCTTTTTACACAAAGTGCATTGTATTATTGTAGTATTATTGTAATATTTTAGTAGGTCGACCTACTAGTGTGTTTTATGATGTTTTAGCATTTTATGTATGTAATTATTAAATGTATTGTATGACTTATATGTAACCAGCACCTTCAATTATCCTGGGATTTATTAATTCTACTTATTATTTATTATATTTATTTTTAGTTTGAACATATACTGTTCCTATATTGTTTCTTAACTGATCAAATAACACTTGCGGTTTATCCTCTACACTTGTTAACTTTGATCAGTGAGAGCAATTTGATACATTAATATTCTCTGTCTATATACGTTACACTTTGGCTTATCCTTTTAGCGCTCCCTAGTCTTCTAATTTTCCACTACTGTTTTTTATAGGGCTTTTGGAGAGATCCCTATTATCTAGTTGGAGTTTGTTGTAACTATTTTTTGGCGCTGGTCACACCCCTTTTTTAAAAATGAACAGACCAATACATGACAAAAGCAAGGCTGATAAATAAAGTTAGGGAATATCTAACAATGATACATCTCTATGTAGCAAGGTCACCAAACAAATTGCTTGTAACTAAAAAGTTGTTACTCAAATAGCAACCAATTAAACAAAATTAAGAACATTTATATCTAAAGAAAATAGATCTAGACTCTCATTAAGATCTGCATGGATCAAAACTCTCAAGAAATAAACATTGAAATAGATGCACCTATAGCAACAAGGGGGTGCTTAGGGGTCGCTCTCGACACTGATTATAACTGGAGTGTATAGAACACCCTACACACACACACACACACACACACACATATATACAGTATATATATATATATATATGACACACACACAGATATATTATATAGATATATAACCAATCTGCAGCAATTTCTTAGTATTCAAACATTAGTGAAAATTCCTAGCCCTGTATAATAAACGCAAATGCAAATTTTTGTTGCTACTACTAAACAAAATAATGTATTATTTATTTAATAATAATAATGTATAAGTCAGCGGATTCCAAAGTGCTATTCATGAAGTAGAAAAAAAAATCAGACTTGGGGGCTTGATGATCAAAAAACTTGTTGGCATGGAGAGAAATCTCGCAAAATCTTTGGGGGCTTTTTTTGAGCATTATATAATGCAATGCATGTGCCTCTCCTTCCCATCCAGAACTACTGCATAGTGAGAGAAACGGCTCTCAATATAAAATTTTATTTTCTAAAGTTCTTTGAGGGGTCTCACACTACTGACAAGACTTGTTAGATAATCTTGCTAGATTAGAGAGCTTTAGATCAACGGGGCTCTGCTTCCTTTACAGTCTATATCATTAAATGATGATATGTTGGTCCTTGTTCTTTTATCTCTTCACTTTATATATCTCTTTGTCTTCAGGATTTGAACTTGGTTTTGCTATGGCAAGTCCTAATGCACTAGTTTTGTGGGAAGCCCAGTTTGGAGACTTTCACAACACAGCTCAGTGTATCATAGATCAGTTCATCTGTCCTGGACAAGCAAAGTGGGTGCGGCAGAATGGCATTGTGTTGCTATTGCCTCATGGTATGGAGGGCATGGTAAGGATAGCTTGGATACTTTATTTGTTTGTAGATGCATTTTATACCTTTTTTAATATAATTTAGCCAACCAATTAGCTAGTCTGTCCCTCACCTTGATATCAGAATTCTTCTTCTTTTTTTCGGTAAAATATATGCATAATAGTGCATCCATCAACTAAGTTTAGCTTAACATTTATACATTCTGAATAATGCAGAATTCTCTTTTGTATTAAAATGCTAAAACTGTCACTTGGATCTGTGATTTTGAGATGTAGTTCTTTAACTTCAATCAGTATAGTTATTAAAGGGACATAATACCCATATGCTAAATCACTTAAAGTGATGCAGCATAAATGTAAAAAGCTGACAAGAAAATATCACCTGAACCTCTTTGTTGAGGTAAAATATCTTCCTTTTTTTACATTATACTTTTAGCTGCTGTCCAGCTGCAAGTTGAAAAAATAATAATAGCCAATCAGCATCAGCAGTGCTGAGGTAATGCTTTGCCTTTGCTGAGATCTCATGAGATTTCATAGAACTTACTTAAAGGGACATGAAACCCACATTTTTTCTTTCATGATTTAGAAAGAGAATGCAATTTTAAACATCTTTCTAATTTACTTCTATTATCTCATTTGTTTTATTCTCTTGATATTCTTTGCTGAAAAGCATATCTAGATATGCTTAGTAGCTGCTGATTGGTTGCTGCACATAGAAGCCTCGTGTGATTGGCTCACCCATATGTATTGCTTTTTCTTTAACTAAGGATATCTAAAAAATAAAGCAAAATAAATAATAGAAGTAAATTGTAATGTTGTTTAAATTTGTATTCTCTATCTGAATCATGAAAGAAATATTTTGGGTTTAGTGGCCCTTTAAACTGAATAGGGAAATAACATGACACTGCCTGCACATGACAGATGCACACTACCTTGCAATTCCTGAGACAAGCACCCTGATTGTCTGCTTAAAGTCTCTTTACAGTGGGTTGTGAATACTTAAGATATTTTGAGGTAAGATATCTTCCTTTTTTTACACAGAGATGTTCAGGTGATATTTTCTAGCCAGCTTTTTACAGTTATGTTGCATCACTTTCATGTGCTTAAATATTTGGTTATCATGTCCCTTTAAGAAGTAACGTGCAGCAGCATTAAACAGCATCATTTACAGCATTCATGCACAGCTGCATTTCCTGTACATATATACACACAATATACACAATTTTTACAGCACTTCTTGTTTGTGCTCAGGGACCTGAACATTCCTCTGCAAGACCTGAGCGTTTCCTGCAGATGTGCAATGATGACCCAGATGTATGGCCAGTAAGTAATATTTTAGTTTATTAATGCTGAACAAGGGAGCCTCAGGTGTTCTGCTTATTTCTAAAGAGCAGTTGGGCCCTTGCCCATAACCGTGCATTGGCACTATGTGATATTATTGTATGCTTGCTCTTGGGTTGGAGGGATGATAAATATCCCCTTAATAGAAGGGACGGAGTGGAAAATAGATATAATGCTCTCTGTTTTACTGTTCCTTTTTTCTTTTTTTGTCAGTTCCTATTTCTCTTTTTTTCTCTTTGCAGAAATTCTCAGAGGACTTTGCTGTGCGTCAGCTTTATGACTGTAACTGGATTGTTGTGAACTGCTCCGCTCCTGCAAACTTCTTCCATGTTCTCCGCAGGCAGATCCTTCTTCCTTTCCGCAAACCGGTACATGTCTGCATATTATACCTCTCTTGTTTTAACTTGCCCTTCTATCGCCTTTATTTCCATCCAAAGGGGAGGAGAGTCCACGGCTTCATTCATTACTTGTGGGAAATAGGAACCTTGCCACCAGGAGGAGGCAAAGACACTCCAGCCAAAGGCTTAAATACCTCCCCCACTTCCCTCATCCCCCAGACATTCTTTGCCTTTCTGTAGAAATGGAAGATATATAGAGGGCGACTCCTAGTGCAGATCAGTTAGCTTTAAATTCTCCCACTAACAACTCCCCTTGGAAGAATACTCAGACAGTGGGAAGCACACTATAGTGCTAATGCAGCCTGCTGGGTATATTGCAGTGGCCCAGCGCACATATACACTCTGGTAATGAACAGTTCCAAGGTTTTTTGCAGGATGTTCCAATAAAACAGGAGACTTCAGTGGATAAAAGGAACTTTATAAAAATCAATGAATCATATAAAAAGTCAGTAAAACACGCTACGCGTTTCTTAGAGTTAACCACTCTGTTTCCTCAGGCAAGTAATACCTTTTCTGTTTCCTCAGGCAAGTAATTCTTTGCCTTTCGTCACAGGAGTTAGGTAGATTAGTGTCGGACAATTTGGAGTAGTCTCTTAATGGAGGATAGTACTCTTCGGAATGGGACTGGAGTTTTAAGTAGTCCTGTCAGCCTCTCAGTGAGAGCCTGAATGAAAGTTAGAGTCCGGAGATGCAGGGAGAGTCTCTCTGTGAAACCATCCTGACTCCTTTTAACAGCTCCATAAGCAATCAGCGTTGACGAGTTTCGCTGCCTGCTTCCTACACTCAAGTCCATGTCAGGAGTGATGCTACTACACTGTCACACTTGAGAGGCTGTGTTCCTGTTCCACGGCATAGATTCTGGTAAGATCATTTCATTTTTATACACATAATTAGAACGCAGAAGACAGGGTCACAGTGTGATGCCTCTTACCTTTATAGAATCAAGGGTTAACATCCCTAGTAAGGGGATTATTAAACAGGGGGGTTTATACATAATATTGTTTGTGTCATTGCTGCGATATGTGGGAGATGAGGCTCTGGCAATGGGTGAACTTTAGTATCCTTCCGGGAGTATTTGCACGGCTGTTTTGGCTCGCTTTCTCCCTAGTGCAGGAGCGGTCCTGCGAGGCATTCCTTCTGACCGGGTGTGGCCTAATCTACTTCCTTGCTTGACTGGCGTGCAGGAGACGTAACAGATTCTGTGCTCCGGGTCTTAGGAGGTGGTGAGTGCTCTGGCCATTGGAAGTTATAAAGGTGCCATTGTTTATATTTTTTAACTAGTCCGTTATAGACTAAGCTATGGAGGACTCTTGACGCGTTAGAGGGTACTCCCTCTTTAACGAAGTCTAGTACCTGTGTTTATTGTGAGGAGGTTCTGGTAGATCGGCCTGCTCAACTATGTTCCCCTTGCCTAGATAAGGTCTCGACTTCTCGAAAGAAGAAAATGTCTAGTACTACTAAGCAGTCCACCTCTAAGGGCTCCCTGTCCCGTGAGGTTCGTCCCCTACATTCATCTCCAAATACACATGCAGCGCCCCAGGTCATGTCTATTTCTCCTTCGGGGGAAATCCGTTGGCCATCAGACTTTGCGGATCAACTGCAAACTGCGGTCTCTAAGGTGATTAGTGCCTTGCCACGTTCTGCTAAGCGCAATATATGGAGTGTCATATACTCCTATGGATATCTCAGAAAGGTTATCCGCTGACGAGGATGACTCCGACTATTCGGAGGGCGTTCTTTCTGGGTCGGAATCCATGTCATCTAAAGCTCCGCCTGCAGAGGACCCTGACTTTAGGTTTAGGATGGGAAATTTGCGCTTTTAGCTGAGGCAGGTGTTTGCTACTCTCGAGGTCCCGGAACCGAAACTATCGGAGGAACCCTGGATTACTAAGCTTGATAAAGTGTATGAGGACAGGGTGGTACCTCATACCTTCCCGGTTCCTGTTAAGATGGCTAACATTAAGAATGACTGGGAGAGATTAGGATCTTCCTTTTCCCCTTCTTTTAAGAAACTGTTCCCCATTCCGGATTCTCAACTCGAGCTATGGGGGACCGTCCCTAAGGTGGATGGTGCTTGCTATCTCTACGCTCGCGAAACGGACGACGATTCATCTTGAGAATAGTTAGTCGTTCAAAGAGCCCATGGATAAAAAGTTAGAAAGCATATTAAGGGAAATGTTTCAACACACGGGGTTTGTTTTTCAGCCGGTAGCGGCGGTTGCCGGAGCTGCGATATATTGGTGCAAATCTCTGTCTGATATGGTTGAGAGGGAGACTCCCCTCGACGAAATACAAGAGAGAATTAAGGCCTTGAGGGTAGCTAATTCTTTTATTTGTAATGCCAATATGCAAATTATTCGCCTGAATGCTAAGGTTTCAGGGTTTTCTGTACTAGCCCACAGGGCTCTGTGGATAAAGTTGTGGTCTGCGGACATGTCGCTTTCCTACCGCAGGATAAGAAGGTTAAGCCTAAGGGATCTACTTTTCGTCCCTTTCGTGCGGACAAGGCCCAACGGCAGCAGCCCGCCGCAAAAGTGGATCAGTGCAAGGGTGCTTAGAAGCCAGCTCAGTCTTGGAACAAGTCCAAGCAGAACAAGAAGCCCGCCGAAACAAAGTCGGCATGAAGGGGCCAAGTAGGGGGCAGATTCTCTCTTAGAGGCCTGGTTGCAGGATGTTTAGGATCCTTGGGTTCTGGAGGTTGTCGCCCAAGGATACAGGATAAGGTTCAGAACTCATCCGCCCAGGGGCAGATTCCTCCTGTCAAATCTGTCTTCCAGACCAGGAAAGAGAGAAGCCTTTCTAGATCGTGTGAGGGATCTCTCTTCTCTCTGAGTTATTGTACCAGTACCCCGAGAAGAAAAGGGTCTAGGGTACTATTCAAACCTTTCCGTGGTCCTAAAGGAGGGCACGTTTTGCACGATTATAGACCTAAAATGTTTAAACAAGTTTCAGGCTGTTCCATCGTTCAAAATGGAAAGATCTATTCTGCCCCTAGTTCAAGAGGGGTCAGTTCATGACGACAATAGACTTGATGGATGCCTACCTTCATGTGCCAATCCAGAGGGATCACTTCAGGTTCCTGAGCTTTACTTTTCTGGACCAACATTTCCAGTTTGTGGCCCTTCCCTTTGGTCTGGCGACGGCCCTGAGAGTCTTCACAAAGGTTCTGAGGGCGCTGCTTGCAGTAGCCAGATCCAGAGGCATTGCTGTGGCGCCCTATCTCGACGACATCCTAGTCCAGGCGCCGTCGTTCAGTCTTGCAGAGGATCACTTGAGGGCCCTTCTTCTTTTGCTCCAATCTCACCGTTGGAAGATAAACTCAGGAAAGAGCTCCCTGATTCCCAGCAACAGGGTGGAGTTCCTGGGAACAATAATAGATTCTATATCCATGAAGATATTTCTCACAGATCAGTGACGCAGGAAGATTGCGTCTGCCTGTCTTGCCCTTCAGTCCTGCTCCAGTCCCTCTGTGGCTCAGAATATGGAGATGATCGGGCTCATGGTATCCAGCATCGATGTCATTCAATTCGCCAGGTTCCATCTCAGACCTCTTCAGTTGTGCATGTTGAGGCAGTGGAACGGCAATCATACAGACCTATCCCAATCTGGCAGGATGGGGAGCTGTTTGGGGTGCCAGAATGGCATAGGGAAAATGGTCTCGAGAGGAGTCTCTCCTTCGATCAATATTCTGGAACTTCAAGCGATCTGCAATGCTCTGAAGGCGTGGCCTCTTCTGGGGTCGTTCAGCTTCATCAGATTCCAGACAGACAACATTGCCTTGGTGGCTTACATCAACCATCGGGGGGGGGGCGAGAAGCTCCCTAGCGATGAGGGAGGTTTCTCGGATATTGGAATGGGCAGCGTCTCACAGCTGCTCGCTCTCATCAATCCACATACCGGGTGTGGACAACTGGGCATCTGATTTTCTCAGCAGGCAATCCTTCCATCCGGGGAAATGGTCTCTCCACCCCGTGGTGTTTGCGGAGATTTGTCACAAATGGGGGTTACCCCGTCGCAGGGATCTGTTGGTACAGGGTCCTTTTCAACATCAAAATCTAGATTCTCTAAGGCTGACTGCGTGGAGATTGAATGCTTAGTCTTGGCCAAGAGAGGGTTTTCTTAAAGAGTGATTGATACTCTCGTTCAGGCCAGGAAGCCGGTCACTCGTCGCACCTATCATAAGGTGTGGAGGACTTACTTGTCCTGGTGTGAGAAGCACGGATATCCTTGGCACAAGGTTAAGGTATCCAGTATTCTGTCCTTTCTCCAGGATGGACTGGAGAAGGGGCTTCCCGTCAGTTCCTTGAAGGGACAGATTTCGGTATTATCTGTTCTGTTGCACAAGAGGCTTGCTGAGCTTCCTGATATTCAGTCTTTTGTTCAGGCTCTGTCTAGAATCAGGCCTGTTTTTAGACAATCCGCTCCTCCTTGGAGCTTGAACTTTTTTTCTGGAGGTGTTGCAGAGAGTTCCGTTTGAACCTATGCACTCTGTTGACATTAAGATACTTTCTTGGAAGGTTCTATTTCTGTTTGCTATTGCATCGGCACGCAGAGTATCTGAGTTGGCGACCTTGCAATGTAAGCCTCCTTATCTTCGTTTTCATGTGGATAAGGCTGTTCTTCGCACTGGTTTGGGATTTCTTCCCAAGGTTGTGTCTAACCGTAACATCAATCAGGAAATAGTTGTTCCTTCTTTGTGTTCTAACCCCTATTCTCCTAAAGAGAGGTTACTTCATAATTTGGATGTGTTCGAGCTTTGAAGTTTTATCTTCAGGCTACGAAGGATTTCAGACAGACTACATCTCTTTTTGTGATGTATTCAGGGAAGCGCAAGGGGCAGAAAGCCTCTGCAACTTCTTTGTCCTTTTGGTTGAGGAGCATGATTTGCTTGGCCTACGAGACAGCAGGACATAAGCCTCCTCAGAGGATCACGGCTCATTCTACTAGAGCTGTGGCTTCTTCGTGGGCCTTCAAGAATGAGGCTTCTATGGAACAGATTTGTAAGGCGGCTACCTGGTCCTCCTTAACTACCTTTTACAAAATTTTACAAATTTGACGTTTTTGCTTCAGCGGAAGAAGTTTTTGGGAGAAAGGTTTTACATGCTGTGGTGCCCTCAGATTAGGGTCCGCCTCTTGCCCTCCAGTTTTCCTTCAGTTTCCTCTAGAGCTTGGCTATTTGTTCCCACAACTAATGAATGAAGCCGTGGACTCTCCTCCCCTTTAGATGACAAATATAAATTATGCTTACCTGATAATTTCATTTCCATCGTGGGGAGGAGAGTACACAGCTCCTGCCCATTGCTTCGATGGGCGGACCTAAATTTAGTTTGTTCTTCTGGCACCATTTATATCCTGATATTTCTCCTACTGTTCCTTGTTCTCTCGGCAGGATGACTGGGGTATGAGGGAAGTGGGGGGAGATATTTCAACTTTTGGCTGGGGTGTCTTTGCCTCCTCCTGGTGGCCAGGTTCTTATTTCTCCAACATTGGTGTGTCCGGTCCACGGCGTCATCCATAACTTGTGGGAATATTCTCTTCCCCAACAGGAAATGGCAAAGAGCACAGCAAAAGCTGTCCATATAGTCCCTCCTAGGCTCCGCCCACCCTAGTCATTCTCTTTGCCTGCTGAACAAGCAGCATCTCCACGGAGATGGTGAAGAGTATGTGATGTTTAGTTGTAGTTTTTTTATTCTACTATCAAGAGTTTGTTATTTTAAAATAGTGCTGGTATGTAAAATTTACTCTGAAACAGAAAAAAGATGAAGAGTTCTGTTTGTGAGAGGAATATGATTTTAGCAGCAGTAACTAAAATCGTTTGCTGTTTCCACATAGGACTGTTGAGAGGAGATAACTTCAGTTGGGGGAAACAGTTGGCAGACTTTTCTGCTTAAGGTATGACTAGCCATATTTCTAACAAGACTGTGTAATGCTGGAAGGCTGTCATTTTCCCCATCATGGGGACCGGTAAGCCATTTTCTTAGTCTCAAACAGAATAAAGGGCTTAATATGGGCTATAAAACTGGTAGACACTTTTATGGGCTAGATCGATTGCTTTATTTGGGCATTTTATACAGCTTGAAGTTGAAATTCACACTTTATAACTTTGGGGAACGTTTTTTTACGTCAGGCACTGGTTTAGACACCTTCCCAGTCAGGAAGGGCCTTCTATGTAGTAGGCAGAGCCTTATTTTCACGCCATTATTGCGCAGTTACTTTTGAGAGCAGGACATGCAGCTGCATGTGTGTGGGTCTGGAAGTGGTTGAAAAGGTTCCTAGAAGGCTTCATTTGATATCGTATACCCCCCTGGGTTTGGTAAAGTCGCAGCAAAGGCTGTAGCTGGGACTGTAGAGGAGTTAAAACTGTAAACGGCTCCGGTTTCGTCATTTTAAGGGTTAAAGGTCTGAAATTTGGGATGCAATGCTTTGAATGATTTAAGACACTGTGGTGAAAATTTGGTTAAATTTGAACAATTCCTTCATAGTTTTTCACATATTCAGTAAAAAAGTGTGCCCTGTTTAAAATTTAAAGAGACAGTAACGGTTTTGTTTTAAAACGTTTTTTGTATTTTATTGACAAGTTTAAGCCTGTTTAACATGTCTGTGCCTTCAGATAAACTATGTTCTGTATGTATGGAAGCCAATGTGTCTCCCCCTTCAAAATTGTGTGATAATTGTGCCATAGCGTCCAAACAAAGTAAGGACAGTACTGCCACAGATGGTAAAGTTGCCCAAGATGATTCATCAGATGAAGGGAGTAGACATAGTTCTACATCATCTCCTTCTGTGTCTACACCAGTTTTGCCCACGCAGGAGGCCCCTAGTACTTCTAGCGCGCTAATGCTTGTTACTATGCAACAATTGACGGCAGTAATGGATAACTCCATAGCAAATATTTTATCCAAAATGCCTGCATTTCAGAGAAAGCGCGATTGCTCTGTTTTAAACACTGTAGAGCAGGAGGGCGCTGATGATAATTGCTCTTGTCATACCCTCACACCAATCTGAAGTGGCCATGAGGGAGGTTTAGTCAGATGGGGAAATTTCTGATTCAGGTAGAATTTCTCAACAGGCAGAACCTGATGTTGTG
Source organism: Bombina bombina (assembly GCF_027579735.1). Lineage (NCBI taxonomy): Eukaryota > Metazoa > Chordata > Amphibia > Anura > Bombinatoridae > Bombina > Bombina bombina. The sequence continues at coordinate 806,655,075 of NC_069504.1, forward strand.
ACATTTAAATTTAAATTAGAGCATCTCCGCGCACTGCTTAAGGAGGTGCTATCTACTCTGGATGATTGTGACAACCTGGTCATTCCAGAAAAATTGTGCAAGATGGACAAGTTCCTAGAGGTTCCGGTGCACCCCGACGCTTTCCCTATACCCAAGCGGGTGGCGGACATAGTGAATAAGGAGTGGGAGAAGCCCGGCATACCTTTTTGTCCCCCCTCATATATTTAAGAAATTATTTCCTATGGTCGACCCCAGAAAGGACTTATGGCAGACAGTCCCTAAGGTCGAGGGGGCAGTTTCTACACTAGCTAAGCGCACTACTATTCCTATCGAGGATAATTGTGCTTTCAAAGATCCTATGGATAAAAAATTGGAGGGTTTGCTTAAAAAGATTTTTGTACAGCAAGGTTACCTCCTGCAACCTATTTCGTTCATTATTCCTGTCACTACAGCAGCGTGGTTCTGGTTCGAGGAACTAGAAAAGTCGCTCGGTAGAGAGACTCAGTATGAGGTGGTTATGGACAGAATTCACGCACTTAAGTTAGCTAATTCCTTTATTTTAGATGCCGCTTTGCAGTTAGCTAGATTAGCGGCGAAAAATTCAGGGTTTGCAATTGTGGCGCGCAGAGAGCTCTGGCTAAAGTCTTGGTCAGCGGATGTATCTTCCAAGACAAAGTTGCTTAATATCCCTTTCAAGGGTAAAACCCTTTTTGGGCCAGAATTGAAAGAGATTATCTCAGACATCACTGGGAGTAAGGGCCACGCCCTCCCACAAGATAGGCCTTTCAAGGCCAAGAATAAGTCTAATTTTCGTTCCTTTCGCAATTTCAGGAACGGACCGGCCTCCAACTCTGCAGCCTCTAGACAAGAGGGTAATGCTTCGCAAACAAAACCAGCTTGGAAACCGATGCAAGGCTGGAACAAGGGTAAGCAGGCCAAGAAGCCTGCTGCTGCTACCAAAACAGCATGAAGGAGTAGCCCCCGATCCGGGACCGGATCTAGTAGGGGGCAGACTCTCTCTCTTCGCTCAGGCTTGGGCAAGAGATGTTCAGGATCCCTGGGCACTAGAAATAGTTTCTCAGGGTTATCTTCTGGAATTCAAGGAACTACCCCCAAGGGGAAGGTTCCACATGTCTCACTTATCTTCAAACCAAATAAAGAGACAGGCATTCTTACATTGTGTAGAAGACCTGTTAAAAATGGGAGTGATACACCCAGTTCCATCTGTGGAACTAGGAATGGGGTTTTACTCAAATCTGTTTGTAGTTCCCAAAAAAGAGGGAACTTTCAGACCAATTCTGGATTTAAAGATTCTAAACAAATTTCTCAGAGTGCCATTGTTCAAAATGGAAACTATTCGAACGATTTTACCTTCAATCCAGGAGGGTCAATTTATGACTACCGTGGATCTAAAGGATGCGTATCTACATATTCCTATCCACAAAAATCATCATCAGTTCCTAAGGTTCGCCTTTCTGGACAAACATTACCAGTTTGTGGCTCTCCCATTCGGGCTAGCCACTGCTTCCAAGGATTTTCACAAAGGTACTCGGGTCCCTTCTAGCGGTTCTAAGACCAAGGGGCATTGCAGTGGCACCTTACTTGGACGACATTCTGATACAAGCGTCGTCTCTTTCAAAGGCAAAGGCTCACACAGACATCGTTCTGGCCTTTCTCAGATCTCACGGGTGGAAGGTGAACATAGAAAAGAGTTCCCTGTCTCCGTCGACAAGAGTTCCTTTCTTGGGGACAATAATAGATTCTTTAGAAATGAAGATTTTCCTGACAGATGTCAGAAAGTCAAAACTTCTAAACGCTTGTCAAGTTCTTCACTCTGTTCCACGACCTTCCATAGCTCAGTGCATGGAAGTAGTAGGGTTGATGGTTGCAGCAATGGACATAGTTCCTTTTGCGCGAATTCATCTAAGACCATTACAACTGTGCATGCTGAAACAGTGGAATGGGGACTATACAGACTTGTCTCCAGTGATTCAAGTAGATCAGAAGACCAGAGACTCACTCCGTTGGTGGCTAACCCAGGATTACCTGTCCCAGGGAATGAGCTTCCGCAGACCAGAGTGGGTCATCGTCACGACCAACGCCAGTCTAGTGGGCTGGGGCGCGGTCTGGGACTCCCTGAAAGCTCAGGGTCTATGGTCTCGGGAAGAGTCTCTTCTCCCGATAAACATTCTGGAACTGAGAGCGATATTCAATACTCTCAGGGCTTCGCCTTAACTAGCAAAGGCCAGATTCATAAGATTCCAATCAGACAACATGACGACTGTTGCTTACATCAACCATCAGGGGGGAACAAGGAGTTCCCTGGCGATGAGAGAAGTGACCAAAATCATAAAATGGGCGGAGGATCACTCCTGCCACCTATCTGTGATCCACATCCCAGGAGTGGAAAACTGGGAGGCGGATTATCTGAGTCGTCAGACATTCCATCCGGGGGAGTGGTAACTCCACCCGGAGATATTTGCCCAGTTGACTCAATTATGGGGCATTCCAGACATGGATCTCGTCAGAACTTCAATGTTCCTTGCTACGGGTCCAGATCCAGGGATCCCAAGGCGACTCTAGTGGATGCATTAGTAGCGCCTTGGGCCTTCAACCTAGCTTATGTGTTTCCACCGTTTCCTCTCATTCCCAGGCTGGTAGCCAGGATCAAACAGGAGAGGGCCTCTGTGATCTTGATAGCTCCTGCGTGGCCACGCAGGACTTGGTATGCAGACCTGGTGAATATGTCATCGGCTCCACCATGGAAGCTACCTTTGAGACAGGATCTTCTATTACAGGGTCCATTCGAACATCCAAATCTAGTTTCCCTCCAGTTGACGGCTTGGAAATTGAACGCTTGATTTTATCTAAGCGTGGGTTTTCGGATTCTGTGATAGATACTCTGGTACAAGCCAGAAAACCTGTAACTAGAAAAATTTACCATAAAATATGGAAAAGATATATCTGTTGGTGTGAATCCAAGGGATTCTCATGGAGTAAGATCAAAATTCCTAGGATCCTTTCTTTTCTTCAAGAAGGTTTGGATAAGGGATTATCAGCGAGTTCTCTAAAGGGACAGATTTCTGCTTTATCTGTCTTGTTACACAAACGACTGGCAGCTGTGCCAGATGTTCAAGCTTTTGTTCAGGCTTTGGTCAGGATCAAGCCTGTTTACAGACCTTTGACTCCTCCCTGGAGTCTGAATTTAGTTCTTTCAGTTCTTCAAGGGGTTCCGTTTGAACCTCTACATTCCATAGATATCAAGATGTTATCTTGGAAAGTTCTGTTTTTGGTTGCTATTTCTTCTGCTAGAAGAGTTTCTGAGTTATCTGCTCTGCAGTGTAATCCGCCCTATCTGGTGTTCCATTCAGATAAGGTTGTGTTGCGTACTAAACCTGGTTTCCTTCCAAAGGTTGTTTCCAACAAGAATATTAACCAGGAAATAGTTGTGCCTTCTTTGTGTCCGAATCCAGTTTCAAAGAAGGAACGTTTGTTACACAATTTAGATGTAGTTTGTGCTTTAAAGTTCTATTTAGAAGCAACAAAGGATTTCAGACAAACGTCTTCTCTGTTTGTCGTTTATTCTGGCAAGAGGAGAGGTTAAAAAGCTACTGCTACCTCTCTTTCCTTTTGGCTGAAAAGCATCATCCGATTGGCTTATGAGACTGCCGGACGGCAGCCTCCCGAACGCATCACAGCTCACTCTACTAGGGCTGTGGCTTCCACATGGGCCTTCAAGAACGAGGCTTCTGTTGATCAGATATGTAAGGCAGCGACTTGGTCTTCCCTGCACACTTTTGCCAAATTCTACAAATTTGATACTTTTGCTTCTTCGGAGGCTATTTTTGGGAGAAAGGTTTTGCAAGCCGTGGTGCCTTCCATTTAGGTAACCTAATTGGCTCCCTCCCTTCATCCGTGTCCTATAGCTTTGGTATTGGTTCCCACAAGTTATGGATGATGCCGTGGACCGGACACACCAATGTTGGAGAATACCTGATAAATTACTTTCTCCAACGGTGTGTCCGGTCCACGGCCCGCCCTGGTTTTTTAATCAGGTTTGATGAATTTCTTTCTTTAACTACAGTCACCACGGCACCCTATGGTTTCTCCTGTTTTTCTCCTGTCCGTCGGTCGAATGACTGGGATGGGCGGAGCCTAGGAGGGACTATATGGACAGCTTTTGCTGTGCTCTTTGCCATTTCCTGTTGGGGAAGAGAATATTCCCACAAGTTATGGATGACGCCGTGGACCGGACACACCGTTGGAGAAAGTAATTTATCAGGTAAGCATAAATTCTGTTTTCCCACAAGTAATGAATGAAGCCATGGACTCTCCTCCCCACGATGGAAATGAAATTTTCAGGCAAGCATAATTTTATAAAAAATTTTTTTTTAACATAGTAGATGAGATTGAAGAAAGACAGAAGGTCCATCGAGTAGAAATCTTAATATACTTAGAATTAGCTCCAGTTCATCTTAAATTAATCCTGTTAAAAAGTTGACCCCGTTAACACAAGCAATCATATCCTATATATCTATAGGAAATAAATTTGCCAATAAAAATGCATTATAACATCACAGATTGGGAAAATACAGAGTATTGTATGTTTGTAACATCACTACTCTCATAAAGACGTCCTCTGTAAACCCAAATCTCTTTTATATATAATGGGTGCATTGGTTACATAGTCTAAGCAGGGCACCAGGTGTCTAAATTCTTACATGTTTTGTATTTTTTTTTTATTTTATTGTTACTAGTTGATTGTCTTCACTCCAAAATCACTTCTGCGTCACCCTGAAGCCCGGTCAAGCTTTGATGACATGTTGCCAGGTAAGAGTTGACCACAAATGTATGGGTCAGAGGGATATAACTGGACTGAGATGTTTTAATTGAAGGCAGGTAGCATCAACTTCGATTTTGCAGATGTTATGATTGATTATTGATGAATAAGGTTGTTGTGTTTTGTTTTGTTTTAACGGTTTTATTGGAAGAAAATTGCTATAATACAATATGATTCAGTATAACATAAGGTTATATTGCTGAAGTCCGTTATCAGTTATTTGATCAAAACTCCATCTCAATGTTAATCAGTTGTCTTTTTGTGATAGTGAGTCCATATGGATAGTAGTAAGCCTGGTATGCATTTTAGATATCACAAACAGTTTGCACTCCCCTTTCAGAAGCACGTGTTAGAGATTAACTTCAAAATATCAAGTTAAAGATAAAAAAAACGTAGGATATAACGCGATAAATATTTAGATTTTAAAATAAATAAATAATGAAATGATCTAGTGGCCCTGCTGTTGGTATATGTGTCAGGTTGGGGGAAGTCAACAAATGCTCACATGGAGGGGGCAGGTAAGTGGGGGAAAGAGGGGAGAGGAGGTAAAGAATATGGAGAAGAAGGTATATGATTTCAGCAATCTTTTGTGAAATTCCATCTCATAGTCATGTATTCATGGGTTTCGATTTTACCTATTTTAAGAAAGTGGTAACTCGATAGCAAGGTTTCTACCTTTTGTTTCCACAAAGTTAAGGTTGGTACCTCTGGGGACTTCCATCTCTCTGGTATAAGTATCTTTGCACTGTTAAGCATAATATATAGTAGGTTTTGACTTCGTCTTTGAGTTTCGGTAATTTATGAAAGAGTAAAATTCACGAGTCCACTAGGACTTACGAGGATAGTATTTTATTTATGTATGCTATAGTATAATGCCAAGGGTTTCCCAGTCTGTCCCAGTCTGCTTTTTCGCCACTACCTCTCCAACAGCTACCGTTGGAGTGTTTATAGATCTTTTAAATCCATAAAAGTAGTCCAGTACCATCTGGACAAGAGTTTGATTCTAGTGGACACTGTTGGACAAAAATCTTTTTTTCTCTTGTTAAGTGTATCCAGTCCACGGATCATCCATTACTTATGGGATATTCTCCTTCCCAACAGGAAGTTGCAAGAGGATCACCCACAGCAGAGCTGCTATATAGCTCCTCCCCTAACTGTCATATCCAGTCATTCTCTTGCAAGCCTCAACCAAGATGGAGGTCGTAAGAGGAGTGTGGTATTTTATACTTAGTTTATTCTTCAATCAAAAGTTTGTTATTTTTAAATGGTGCCGGAGTGTACTGTTTATCTCAGGCAGTATTTAAAAGAAGAATCTGCCTGCGTTTTCTATGATCTTAGCAGAAGTAACTAAGATCCATGGCTGTTCTCACATATTCTGAGGAGTGAGGTAACTTCAGAGAGGGAATGGTGTGCAGGTTTTCCTGCAATAAGGTATGTGCAGTTAATATTTTTCTAGGGATGGAATTTGCTGCTGCTGATACCGAACTAATGTAAGTAAAGCCTTAAATGCCAGTGATAGCTACTGGTATCAGGCTTATTAATAGAGATGCATACTCTTATAAAAATGTAATATAAAACTTTTGCTGGCATGTTTAATCGTTTTTATATGTATTTGGTGATAAAACTTATTGGGGCCTAGTTTTTTTCCACATGGCTGGCTTGAATTTTGCCTAGTAACAGTTTCCTTAGGCTTTCCACTGTTGTAATATGAGTGGGAGGGGCCATTTTTAGTGTTTTTCTGTGCAGCTAAAAATACTGACAGAGACATTCAGTTTCCCTCTGCATGATCCAGGACATCTCTGGAGGGCTCAAAAGGCTTCAAAGTCGTTTTTGAGGGAGGTAAAAAGCCATAGTAGAGCTGTGGCAGTTGTTGTGACTGTTTGAAAAAAAACAAAAAACGTTTTTGTCTTTTATTATTCCATTTTGGGTATTAAGGGGTTAATCATCCATTTGCAAGTGGGTGCAATGCTCTGCTAACTTGTTACATACACTGTAAAAATTTCGTTAGTGTAACTGCCTTTTTTCACTGTTATTTCAAATTTTGACAAAATGTGTGTTTCTTAAAGGTGCAGTAACGTTTTTTTATATTGCTTGTAAACTAGTTTAAAGTGTTTTCCAACCTTGCTAGTCTCATTGCTAGTCTGTTTAAACATGTCTGACACAGAGGAAACTACTTGTTCATTATGTTTGAAAGCCATGGTGGAGCCCCATAGGAGAATGTGTACTAAATGTATTGATTTCACCTTAAACAGTAAAGATCAGTCTTTAACTATAAAAGAAATATCACCAGAAGATTCTGACGAGGGGGAAGTTATGCCGACTAACTCTCCCCACGTGTCAGACCCTTCGCCTCCCGCTCAGGGGATGCACGCTAATATGGCGCCAATTACATCAGGGACGCCCATAGCGATTACCTTGCAGGACATGGCTGCAATCATGAATAATACCCTGTCAGAGGTATTATCCAGGTTGCCTGAATTAAGAGGCAAGCGCGATTGCTCTGGGGTTAGGAGAAATACAGAGCGCGCAGATGCTGTAAGGGCCATGTCTGATACTGCGTCACAATATGCAGATCATGAGGACGGAGAGCTTCAGTCTGTGGGTGACATCTCTGATTCTGGGAAACCTGATTCAGAGATTTCTAATTTTAAATTTAAGCTTGAGAACCTCCGTGTGTTGCTTGGGGAGGTATTAGCTGCTCTGAAAGACTGTAACACAGTTGCAGTACCAGAGAAATTGTGTAGGCTGGATAAATACTATGTGGTACCGGTGTGTACTGATGTTTTTCCTATACCTAAAAGGCTTACAGAAATTATTAGCAAGGAGTGGGATAGACCGGGTGTGCCTTTTTCCCCACCTCCTATATTTAGAAAAATGTTTCTAATAGACGCCACTACACGGGACTTATGGCAGACGGTCCCTAAGGTGGAGGGAGCAGTTTCTACTTTAGCAAAGCGTACTACTATCCCGGTTGAGGACAGTTGTGCTTTTTCAGATCCAATGGATAAAAAATTGGAGGGTTACCTTAAGAAAATGTTTATTTAACAAGGTTTTATTTTACAGCCCCTTGCATGCATTGCGCCTGTCACGGCCGCGGCGGCATTCTGGTTTGAGGCCCTTGAAGAGGCCATCCATACAGCTCCATTGACTGAAATTATTGACAAGCTTAGAACACTTAAGCTAGCTAACTCATTTGTTTCTGATGCCATTGTTCATTTGACTAAACTAACGGCTAAGAATTCCGGATTCGCCATCCAAGGGCGTAGGGCGCTATGGCTTAAATCCTGGTCAGCTGACGTGACTTCGAAGTCTAAATTACTCAACATTCCTTTCAAGGGGCAGACCTTATTCGGGCCTGGTTTGAAGGAAATTATTGCTGACATTACTGGAGGTAAGGGTCACACCCTTCCTCAGGACAGGGGCAAAGGCCAAACAGTCTAATTTCTTTCATGTAATTAACAAGAGTCCATGAGCTAGTGACGTATGGGATATACATTCCTACCAGGAGGGGCAAAGTTTCCCAAACCTTAAAATGCCTATAAATACACCCCTCACCACACCCACAAATCAGTTTTACAAACTTTGCCTCCAAGGGAGGTGGTGAAGTAAGTTTGTGCTAGATTCTACGTTGATATGCGCTCCGCAGCAAGTTGGAGCCCGGTTTTCCTCTCAGCGTGCAGTGAATGTCAGAGGGATGTGAGGAGAGTATTGCCTATTGAATGCAGTGATCTCCTTCTACGGGGTCTATTTCATAAGGTTCTCTGTTATCGGTCGTAGAGATTCATCTCTTACCTCCCTTTTCAGATCGACGATATACTCTTATATTTACCATTTCCTCTACTGATTCTCGTTTCAGTACTGGTTTGGCTTTCTACAAACATGTAGATGAGTGTCCTGGGGTAAGTAAGTCTTATTTTCTGTGACACTCTAAGCTATGGTTGGGCACTTTATTTATAAAGTTCTAAATATATGTATTCAAACATTTATTTGCCTTGACTCAGAATGTTCAACTTTCCTTATTTCCAGACAGTCAGTTTCATATTTGGGATTATGCTTTAAATTATCATATTTTGTCTTACCTCAAAAATTTGACTTTTTTCCCTGTGGGCTGTTAGGCTCGCGGGGGCTGAAAATGCTTCATTTTATTGCGTCATTTTTGGCGCGGATTTTTTTGGCGCAAAAATTCATTTCCGTTTCCGGCGTCATACGTGTCGCCGGAAGTTGCGTCATTTTTTTGACGTTATTTTGCGCCAAAAATGTCGGCGTTCCGGATGTGGCGTCATTTTTGGCGCCAAAAGCATTTAGGCGCCAAATAATGTGGGCGTCTTATTTGGCGCCAAAAAATATGGGCGTCGCTTTTGTCTCCACATTATTTCAGTCTCATTTTCATTTGCTTCTGGTTGCTAGAAGCTTGATGTTTGGCATTTTTTTCCCATTCCTGAAACTGTCTTATAAGGAATTTGATTTATTTTGCTTTATATGTTGTTTTTTCTCTTACATATTGCAAGATGTCTCACGTTGCATCTGAGCCAGAAGATACTACAGGAAAACCACTGCCTGCTGGATCTACCAAAGCTAAGTGTATCTGCTGTAAACTTTTGGTAGCTATTTCTCCAGCTGTTGTTTGTATTAATTGTCATGACAAACTTGTTAAAGCAGATAATATTTCCTTTAGTGATGTACCATTGCCTGTTGCAGTTCCCTCAACATCTAAGGTGCAGAATGTTCCTGATAACATAAGAGATTTTGTTTCTGAATCCATAAAGAAGGCTTTGTCTGTTATTTCTCCTTCTAGTAAACGTAAAAAGTCTTTTAAATCTTCTCTCTCTACAGATGAATTTTTAAATGAACACCATCATTCTGATTCTTTGGACTCTTCTAGTTCAGAGGATTCTGTCTCAGAGATTGATGCTGATAAATCTTCATATTTATTTAAGATGGAATTTATTCGCTCTTTACTTAAAGAAGTACTAATTGCTTTAGAAATAGAGGATTCTAGTCCTCTTGATACTAATTCTATACGTTTGGATAAGGTTTTTAAAGCTCCTGCGGTTATTCCAGAAGTCTTTCCTGTTCCTAATGCTATTTCTGCAGTAATTGCTAAGGAATGGGATAAATTGGGTAATTCATTTACTCCTTCTAAACGTTTTAAGCAATTATATCCTGTTCCGCCTGACAGGTTAGAATTTTGGGACAAAATCCCTAAAGTTGATGGGGCTATTTCTACCCTTGCTAAACGTACTACCATTCCTACGTCAGATGGTACCTCGTTTAAGGATCCTTTAGATAGAAAAATTGAATCTTTTCTAAGAAAAGCTTATCTATGTTCAGGTAATCTTCTTAGACCTGCTATATCATTGGCTGATGTTGCTGCAGCTTCAACTTTTTGGTTGGAAACTCTAGCGCAACAAGTAACAAATCGTGATTCTCATGATATTATTATTCTTCTCCAGCATGCTAATAATTTCATCTGTGATGCCATTTTTGATATTATTAGAGTTGATGTTAGATTTATGTCTCTGGCTATCTTAGCCAGAAGAGCTTTATGGCTTAAGACTTGGAATGCTGATATGGCTTCTAAATCAACTCTACTTTCCATTTCTTTCCAGGGAAACAAATTATTTGGTTCTCAGTTGGATTCTATTATTTCAACTGTTACTGGTGGGAAAGGAACTTTTTTACCACAGGATAAAAAATCTAAAGGTAAAAACAGGGCTAACAATCGTTTTCGTTCCTTTCGTTTCAACAAAGAACAAAAGCCTGATCCTTCGTCCTCAGGAGCAGTTTCAGTTTGGAAACCATCTCCAGTCTGGAATAAATCCAAGCCTGCTAGAAAGGCAAAGCCTGCTTCTAAGTTCACATGAAGGTACGGCCCTCATTCCAGTTCAGCTGGTAGGGGGCAGGTTACGTTTTTTCAAAGAAATTTGGATCAAATCTGTTCACAATCTTTGGATTCAGAACATTGTTTCAGAAGGGTACAGAATTGGTTTCAAGATGAGACCTCCTGCAAAGAGATTTTTTCTTTCCCATGTCCCAGTAAATCCAGTGAAAGCTCAAGCATTTCTGAATTGTGTTTCAGATCTAGAGTTGGCTGGAGTAATTATGCCAGTTCCAGTTCCGGAACAGGGGATGGGGTTTTATTCAAATCTCTTCATTGTACCAAAGAAGGAGAATTCCTTCAGACCAGTTCTGGATCTAAAATTATTGAATCGTTATGTAAGGATACCAACGTTCAAGATGGTAACTGTAAGGACTATATTGCCTTTTGTTCAGCAAGGGAATTATATGTCCACAATAGATTTACAGGATGCATATCTGCATATTCCGATTCATCCAGATCATTATCAGTTCCTGAGATTCTCTTTTCTAGACAAGCATTACCAATTTGTGGCTCTACCGTTTGGCCTTGCTACAGCTCCAAGAATTTTCACAAAGATTCTCGGTGCCCTTCTGTCTGTAATCAGAGAACAGGGTATTGTGGTATTTCCTTATTTGGACGATATCTTGGTACTTGCTCCGTCTTTACATTTAGCAGAGTCTCATACGAATCGACTTGTGTTGTTTCTTCAAGATCATGGTTGGAGGATCAATTTACCAAAAAGTTCTTTGATTCCTCAAACAAGGGTAACCTTTCTGGGTTTCCAGATAGATTCAGTGTCCATGACTCTGTCTTTAACAGACAAGAGACGTCTAAAATTGATTACAGCTTGTCGAAACCTTCAGTCACAATCATTCCCTTCGGTAGCCTTATGCATGGAAATTCTAGGTCTTATGACTGCTGCATCGGACGCGATCCCCTTTGCTCGTTTTCACATGCGACCTCTTCAGCTCTGTATGCTGAACCAATGGTGCAGGGATTACACGAAGATATCTCAATTAATATCTTTAAAACCGATTGTTCGACACTCTCTAACGTGGTGGACAAATCACCATCGTTTAATTCAGGGGGCTTCTTTTGTTCTTCCGACCTGGACTGTAATTTCAACAGATGCAAGTCTCACAGGTTGGGGAGCTGTGTGGGGATCTCTGACGGCACAAGGAGTTTGGGAATCTCAGGAGGTGAGATTACCGATCAATATTTTGGAACTCCGTGCAATTTTCAGAGCTCTTCAGTTTTGGCCTCTTCTGAAGAGAGAATCGTTCATTTGTTTTCAGACAGACAATGTCACAACTGTGGCATACATCAATCATCAAGGAGGGACTCACAGTCCTCTGGCTATGAAAGAAGTATCTCGAATTTTGGTTTGGGCGGAATCCAGCTCCTGTCTAATCTCTGCGGTTCATATCCCAGGTGTAGACAATTGGGAAGCGGATTATCTCAGTCGCCAAACGTTGCATCCGGGCGAATGGTCTCTTCACCCAGAGGTATTTCTTCAGATTGTTCAATTGTGGGGGCTCCCAGAGATAGATCTGATGGCCTCTCATCTAAACAAGAAACTTCCCAGGTATCTGTCCAGATCCCGGGATCCTCAGGCGGAGGCAGTGGATGCATTATCACTTCCTTGGAAGTATCATCCTGCCTATATCTTTCCGCCTCTAGTTCTTCTTCCAAGAGTAATCTCCAAGATTCTGAGGGAATGCTCGTTTGTTCTGCTAATAGCTCCGGCATGGCCTCACAGGTTTTGGTATGCGGATCTTGTCCGGATGGCATCTTGCCAGCCATGGACTCTTCCGTTAAGACCAGACCTTCTGTCACAAGGTCCTTTTTTCCATCCGGATCTGAAATCCTTAAATTTAAAGGTATGGAGATTGAACGCTTGATTCTTGGTCATAGAGGTTTCTCTGACTCCGTGATTAATACTATGTTACAGGCTCGTAAATCTGTATCTCGAGAGATATATTATAGAGTCTGGAAGACTTATATTTCATGGTGTCTTTCTCATCATTTTTCTTGGCATTCTTTTAGAATACCGAGAATATTAGTTTCTTCAGGATGGTTTGGATAAGGGTTTGTCCGCAAGTTCTTTGAAAGGACAAATCTCTGCTCTTTCTGTTCTTTTTCACAGAAAGATTGCTATTCTTCCTGATATTCATTGTTTTGTACAAGCTTTGGTTCGTATAAAACCTGTCATTAAGTCAATTTCTCCTCCTTGGAGTTTGAATTTGGTTCTGGGAGCTCTTCAAGCTCCTCCGTTTGAACCTATGCATTCATTGGACATTAAATTACTTTCTTGGAAAGTTTTGTTCCTTTTGGCCATCTCTTCTGCTAGAAGAGTTTCTGAATTATCTGCTCTTTCGTGTGAGTCTCCTTTTCTGATTTTTCATCAGGATAAGGCGGTGTTGCGAACTTCTTTTGAATTTTTACCTAAAGTTGTGAATTCCAACAACATTAGTAGAGAAATTGTGGTTCCTTCATTATGTCCTAATCCTAAGAATTCTAAGGAGAAATCATTGCATTCTTTGGATGTTGTTAGAGCTTTGAAATATTATGTTGAAGCTACGAAATCTTTCCGTAAGACTTCTAGTCTATTTGTTATCTTTTCCGGTTCTAGGAAAGGCCAGAAAGCTTCTGCCATTTCTTTGGCATCTTGGTTGAAATCTTTAATTCATCTTGCCTATGTTGAGTCGGGTAAAACTCCGCCTCAAAGAATTACAGCTCATTCTACTAGGTCAGTATCTACTTCCTGGGCGTTTAGGAATGAAGCTTCGGTTGACCAGATCTGCAAAGCAGCAACTTGGTCTTCTTTGCATACTTTTACTAAATTCTACCATTTTGATGTATTTTCTTCTTCTGAAGCAGTTTTTGGTAGAAAAGTTCTTCAGGCAGCGGTTTCAGTTTGAATCTTCTGCTTATGTTTTTTGTTAAACTTTATTTTGGGTGTGGATTATTTTCAGCAGGAATTGGCTGTCTTTATTTTATCCCTCCCTCTCTAGTGACTCTTGTGTGGAAAGATCCACATCTTGGGTAGTCATTATCCCATACGTCACTAGCTCATGGACTCTTGTTAATTACATGAAAGAAAACATAATTTATGTAAGAACTTACCTGATAAATTCATTTCTTTCATATTAACAAGAGTCCATGAGGCCCACCCTTTTTTGTGGTGGTTATGATTTTTTTGTATAAAGCACAATTATTCCAATTCCTTATTTTATATGCTTCGCACTTTTTCTTATCACCCCACTTCTTGGCTATTCGTTAAACTGATTTGTGGGTGTGGTGAGGGGTGTATTTATAGGCATTTTAAGGTTTGGGAAACTTTGCCCCTCCTGGTAGGAATGTATATCCCATACGTCACTAGCTCATGGACTCTTGTTAATATGAAAGAAATGAATTTATCAGGTAAGTTCTTACATAAATTATGTTTTTCGTGCCTTTCGAAATTTCAAGGCAGGTGCAGCATCAACTTCCTCCGCTTCAAAACAAGAGGGAACTTTTGCTCAATCTAAGCAGGCCTGGAAACCTAACCAGTCCTGGAACAAAGGCAAGCAGGCCAGAAAGCCTGCTGCTGCCTCTAAGACAGCATGAAGGAACGGCCCCCTATCCGGCGACGGATCTAGTAGGGGGCAGACTTTCTCTCTTCGCCCAGGCTTGGGCAAGAGATGTTCGGGATGTCTGGGCGTTGGAGATCATATCTCAGGGATATCTTCTGGACTTCAAAGCTTCCCCTCCACAAGGGAGATTTCATCTTTCAAGGCTATCTGCAAATCAGATAAAGAAAGAGGCATTCCTACGCTGTGTGCAAGACATCCTAGTTATGGGAGTGATCCATCCAGTTCCGCGGACGGAACAAGGACAGGGTTTTTATTCGAATCTGTTTGTGGTTCCCAAAAAAGAGGGAACCTTCAGACCAATTTTGGATCTAAAGATCTTAAACAAATTCCTCAGAGTTCCATCTTTCAAAATGGAAACTATTTGGACCATCCTACCCATGATCCAAGAAGGTCAGTACATGACCGCAGTGGACTTAAAGGATGCCTACCTTCACATACCGATTCACAAAGATCATCATCGGTTTCTAAGGTTTGCCTTTCTAGACAGGCATTACCAATTTGTAGCTCTTCCCTTCGGGTTGGCTACAGCCCCGAGAATCTTTACAAAGGTTCTGGGCTCACTTCTGGCGGTTCTAAGACTGCGAGGCATAGCAGTGGCTCCGTATCTAGACGACATCCTGATACAGGCGTCAAGCTTTCAAGTTGCCAAGTCTCATACAGAGATAGTTTTGGCATTTCTGAGGTCGCACGGGTGGAAAGTGAACGAGGAAATTAGTTCTCTATCCCCACTCACATGAGTCTCCTTCTTAGGGACTATTATAGATTCTGTAGAAATGAAAATTTACCTGACGGAGTCCAGGTTATCAAAACTTCTAAATGCTTGCCGTGTTCTTCACTCCATTCCGCGCCCTTCGGTAGCTCAGTGTATGGAGGTAATCGGCTTAATGGTAGCGGCAATGGACATAGTGCCATTTGCGCGCCTTCATCTCAGACCGCTGCAATTATGCATGCTGAGTCAGTGGAATGGGGATTACACAGATTTGTCCCCTCTGCTAAATCTGGATCAAGAGACCAGAGATTCTCTTCTCTGGTGGTTGTCTTGGGTTCACCTGTCCAAGGGTATGACCTTTCGCAGGCCAGATTGGACAATTGTAACAACAGATACCAGCCTTCTAGGTTGGGGTGCAGTCTGGAATTCCCTGAAGGCACAGGGATCGTGGATTCAGGAGGAGAAACTCCTTCCAATAAATATTCTGGAGTTAAGAGCGATATTCAATGCTCTTCTGGCTTGGCCTCAGTTAGCAACACTGAGGTTCATCAGATTTCAGTCGGACAACATCACGACTGTGGCTTACATCAACCATCAAGGGGGAACCAGGAGTTCCCTAGCGATGATAGAAGTCTCAAAAATAATTCGCTGGGCAGAGTACCACTCTTGCCACCTGTCAGCAATCCATATCCCAGGCGTGGAGAACTGGGAGGCGGATTTTCTAAGTCGTAAGACTTTCCATCCGGGGGAGTGGGAACTTCATCCGGAGGTGTTTGCTCAGTTGATTCATCGTTGGGGCAAACCAGAGTTGGATCTCATGGCGTCTCGCCAGAACGCCAAGCTTCCTTGTTATGGATCCATGTCCAGGGACCCAGAAGCAACGCTGATAGATGCTCTAGCAGCGCCTTGGTTCTTCAACCTGGCTTATGTGTTTCCACCGTTTCCTCTGCTCCCTCGACTGATTGCCAAAATCAAACAGGAGAGAGCATCAGTGATTCTGATAGCACCTGCGTGGCCACGCAGGACTTGGTATGCAGACCTAGTGGACATGTCATCCTTTCCACCATGGACTCTGCCTCTAAGACAGGACCTTCTGATACAAGGTCCTTTCAATCATCCAAATCTAATTTCTCTGAGACTGACTGCATGGAGATTGAACGCTTGATTCTATCAAAGCGTGGCTTCTCCGAGTCAGTCATTGATACTTTAATACAGGCACGAAAGCCTGTTACCAGGAAAATCTACCACAAGATATGGAGTAAATATCTTTATTGGTGTGAATCCAAGAATTACTCATGGAGTAAGGTTAGGATTCCTAGAATATTGTCTTTTCTCCAAGAGGGCTTGGACAAAGGATTATCAGCTAGTTCCTTAAAGGGACAGATTTCTGCTCTGTCTATTCTTTTGCACAAGCGTCTGGCAGAGGTTCCAGACGTCCAGGCATTTTGCCAGGCTTTGGTTAGAATTAAGCCTGTGTTTAAACCTGTTGCTCCCCCGTGGAGCTTAAACTTGGTTCTTAAAGTTCTTCAAGGAGTTCAGTTTGAACCCCTTCATTCCATTGATATTAAACTTTTATCTTGGAAAGTTCTGTTTTTGATGGCTATTTCCTCGGCTCGGAGAGTCTCTGAGCTATCTGCCTTACAATGTGATTCTCCTTATCTGATTTTTCATGCAGATATGGTAGTCCTGCGTACCAAACCTGGGTTTTTACCTAAGGTGGTTTCTAACAAGAATATCAATCAAGAGATTGTTGTTCCATCATTGTGTCCTAATCCTTCTTCAAAGAAGGAACATCTTATACAAAATCTGGACGTAGTCCGTGCCTTGAAGTTTTACTTACAAGCAACTAAAGATTTTCGTCAAACATCTACCCTGTTGGTCGTTTACTCTGGACAGAGGAGAGGTCGAAAAGCTTCGGCAACCTCTCTTTCCTTTTGGCTTCGGAGCATAATATGCCTAGCCTATGAGACTGCTGGACAGCAGCCCCCTGAAAGGATTACAGCTCATTCCACTAGAGCTGTGGCTTCCACCTGGGCCTTTAAAAATGAGGCCTCTGTTGAACAGATTTGCAAGGCCGCGACTTGGTTTTCGCTTCACACTTTTTCCAAATTTTACAAATTTGATACTTTTGCTTCTTCGGAGGCTGTTTTTTGGGAGAAAGGTTCTTCAGGCAGTGGTTCCTTCCGCTTAATCCTGCCTTGTCCCTCCCATCATCCGTGTACTTTAGCTTTGGTATTGGTATCCCATAAGTAATGGATGATCCGTGGACTGGATACACTTAACAAGAGAAAACATAATTTATGCTTCCCTGATAAATTTATTTCTCTTGTAGTGTATCCAGTCCACGGCCCGCCCTGTCCTTTTAAGGCAGGTCTAAATTTTAATTAAACTACAGTCACCACTGCACCCTATGGTTTCTCCTTTCTCTGTTTGTTTTCGATCGAATGACTGGATATGACAGTTAGGGGAGGAGCTATATAGCAGCTCTGCTGTGGGTGATCCTCTTGCAACTTCCTGTTGGGAAGGAGAATATCCCATAAGTAATGGATGATCCGTGGACTGGATACACTACAAGAGAAATAAATTTATCAGGTAAGCATAAATTATGTTTTAACCACAAAAAAACATTGATGAATGAGGTTTTAAGCATTGGTAGAAGTCCCTTTTTGAAATCACATCTAAATGGTCCTTTAATCCATTATTGTTCAGCCTCTTGCCTTGGTTAAGTTTATATGTTTGTCCCTTCCCCTAGTCATTTTTGTGCCCCTGTTTGTTCTTGTGTATTTTTTTCTTCCTGACTGTATGTCTCTCTTGCACTGTTTTTTCTTTTGATTTGTTTTAAAGTATGTTTTTCTTCCTGTTACTCATCAAGTCACCTGGAGTTCACTAGTGCAGAGGAAATAAAATATTTATTTTGGGAGCAAATAGTATATTCTATAAATAAAAAATACAAACTTGTGCACAGGCCAGTTTTTCACTTGTACAGGGCAGATCTAGATTTTGTACAGATTTTGTACAGATTTTGTACTAGATTTTGCAGTCACATTGTTGGAACACCTTTTTAGTTTTTTTCCTCCATGCTTTATTTTAGTAATCTTATTTTATCAGTGATCTTTCTTTTTCACACCCCAATAGACTATATTATACTTTCTAACCCTTATAATTGGACCCACTACAAAAGGGTTTGTGTGAGGGAGTTCGAGGGGGAGGAAAGGTATTTTTGTAGAGTGAAATCTCCTGAGGCAGAAGTAGGAAACTGCATATGGACCCTTTAATAAGGGGTTTTATGTTTGTTCACAGTTAGGGTTAATAAATACAGGTATATCACTGAACCAAGTTAGGCATGCATACTTTTAGTAGAAAAGAGTAAAAGAAAAAAATAAATATATCCGTGAAACTTAGATGGTTGTTAGTTATGTTCATGTTGTAGATACAGTTGCCATGACAATGCTGTGGTTACCTGGAAGAGTGTGGCCATGCCCTTATTCATCATCTGATCATCATAGCTGTGAGAGGAAACACCATTAGCAACCTCCCCCCACCCACAATGGACATACGATAAAGTATAATATACCACTCAATAATAATATTAACTCATAATACTATTGCCTGGATCCTTAAAGTTAAATCGAACCCCAAATTAAACTTTGTGATATCACTATCTCTTGGTCTCCTTTGTTGAAACTTGGCTCCATTCAATGAGAGTATAATAAGGCTAAGGAATCATGAAAGTTTTAATTTGGATTTCCATGTCCTTTTTAAAGGAAAATTAAACACTAAATTTATTTTGTTCACCTCCATCTAATTATGAGTGCTGCCATTTTGGAATCTAGATTACACTACAGGTATCTAAAGTAGAGTTGGTGCATATGTGCAAACAAGTCAGCACTGGAATGCAGCGAAAGCTAGACTAGAGGGAGGCAGGAATAACCTGAATGCTATGCTTATAAAATGTATTTAGTGGTTGATATCCCTTTTATAATGTGCAGGAGAGAGATGTTGGATTAGAAAATGCTGTCATGTTATATTGAGTGTGCACAGAATTAAGGCTTTCTTCCATTTACAAACACCCCTCAGAGCCTATATGCAGGCAACAGTGATTTATGTAATGAATGGGTACAGATTATTATTATTTAGTTTTAAAGACTATCCTTAGCTCAAATTAAAGTGTCTCGATCCATCCTGTTTCCCAGGCACTCACTTTGAGAGAATTATCCCAGATGTTGGGCCAGCCTCCCAAAATCCTTCAGGGGTGAAGCGTCTGCTTTTCTGCACAGGAAAGATATACTATGAGTTAACCAAGGAGCGGAGTACCCGTGGCATGGAGTCTGATGTGGCCATCACACGCGTGGAGCAGGTGAGAAAAAATATGAGATGTTAACAATTATTATAGAGAGATTAATTAGATGTTTGGCCTTTCTAGTAAGCATAAGACAAGAACAATTTAGTAGGTTGTGGCCGTCGCACAACCCGCCAATGTGTGCTGGCTCAGGGCCAGCAGTTATCTGTGGCTACTGAACAGGACTTTTACTATATTTAACACGTTTGCGAGGAGTTAAAAACACAGACTTTGAGGGTCAGTAGTGCTATTACATGCTGTAATATTTAAAGGGATACTGAACCCAAATTTTTTCTTTTGTGATTCAGATAGAGCATGCATTTTTAAGCAACTTTCTAATTTACTCCTATTATAATTTTTTCTTTGTTCTCTTGCTATCTTTATTTGAAACAGAAAGTCAAGAACCCTGGACAGCACTTGTTTATTGGTGGATGAATTTATCCACCAATTGGCAAGAACAACCCAGGTTGTTCACCAAAAATGGGCTGGCATCTTAACATACATTCTTGCTAAGAAAACAATGATAAGAAGTGAAGTCCATATTCTCTGATAAATGATTAAATACAAAAATTAGCCACAAAACTGGTTCTGTCGGTTTACTGAGTGGTATCATCATTAGTTATTGTAGCAGTGCCAAACATCGAAGCAACTTATATCAATTTGAAAGTTCCCCTTTTTTATGTGTACATGAACAGCGTTTTACACTGGATAATAAAAATGAGGTCCCCCACCATTCCCTTCCTTCAGAACCATATTTGTTTATTAACTACTCTTGTCAGTTAACGGTTAAAGAGTAATTTATTTTGTTTTAAGGAAAAGTAACACCTTAGCTGCCAGACAGAGTTGTAATACTCACTGGCAGCCAAGAAGTTAAAGGGATAGTAAACATCTTGAGCTTTTTATATAAATATTTAGTTATGCAGAATGAAACACGTTTACAATATATTTTTATGATTTATTTTGGCTCCTTTTCATGTATTTTAGTGCTGACTACTGAGCAATTTTCTAATTATCAGAACTTGGAATGCACCTGCTGACTTCTCAAGGCTAATTCTGCTAAATATCTGCCCCATATTGGCTTTTTTCCCATGACAACTGCAAAACAATTAACTTTATACTAACTTTATGGCCTTGGTTAGCCTTGTCTAGGAACTAAAGCCCAGATTGGCTCCTCCAAATAAGACAAAAAGTGGGTGGAGTTTGGCTACTGTAAAATAATTGCAGTAAAAGGAAGTTAATTTGTTTTAAAAAAAACATTAATACTTGGCCGATATATAATTCTATAGCAATACAACAGAAATGTCTTGTAATTACTCTTGTGTTTACTGTCGCTTTAAAACTGGCTATACAATGAATACACTTTATTTATTATTATTCCTAAAAATATGTAGACTGATCCCTGCTGTGTATTCTGTTGTGTCTCCCATCACCTTTAGAGCCTATGGTTGCCACTCGCATTGGATAATAATAATGAAAATAATACATTGCAATATTATTTAGTTAATTGTATTTTATTTATTTTAAAAAAGGTTTTGATTTAAAGTATTGTTGGCCACCTACATAATTTCTCCCAGTTTAAAAAAGTTGTCATATTTCACTTTCCCTGTATGTGGTAGTGTATTAGCACTTACTGCTATGTGGTTGATAGATACAATAATGTTTTATGATCTATTTCTGTTTATTAATTAAATTAGACTGTTTTACAGTATGGGGATAAATCATCTAACATTCAATTTATTCCTTTTAAATTAAAAAACAATGATCGAGTGGTTAGCACAGTCCTGATCCTGATGATATGACAGTGTAAGGGCTTCATTAGGGCAGTGTGAAAAGTATTAAAGGTAAATCATCACTTGTTTTTTCTTTTAAATAATGGCGACTCATAATTTTTCCTTCTTACCCATTCTAGCTGTCTCCATTCCCATTCGACCTCTTGGAACAGGAAGTAAATAAGTACCCCAATGCCGAGGTGGTTTGGTGCCAAGAAGAGCATAAAAACCAAGGATATTATGACTATGTGAAGCCCAGGCTACGTACCACAATACACCGCAAAAAACCTGTTTGGTGAGAATTACAAAGAATGCTTAAAAAAGGGAAGGCTGAACAGAGTTTTATAGTATTTGTCTTCCCATTTAATGATGAAATGGTGACAATGAGCCCTTGGCAAGGGTAGCATTTTTATTTATTTTTTGTGTTTGTTTTGATGCAGTGCGCCCAAATAATAATAATAATAATAAAAAATAAAAAAATCTCACATTATGCAGCATTATGGGTCTAGCGAAGTGCAGTAGCCTGGGGGCTATTCATTTTGTGCAACCTTGCTTGGCCTATAGCATTTATTTAGTATCCATCCCTTTACAAAAAGTTAAAGCATGCATATGGGAGCTGTGGAGAGAGTTTTCTCCCAAAATACATTATCATGCCTGGAAGGGGGAAGCTACTAGACGTGTAGTATGTCCTCCCCCCACCTCTAATATTTACACTGTTACATACATTGTAACATAGTAGATAAGGTTGAAAAAAGACCAAAGTCCATCGAGTTTAACCTATACAAATCTAAAATACTTACAAAAAGCTCCAGTTAAGCTTAAATAACACCACTAAAAGGTGACCCATTTAATACTAGCAATCATATCCATGAATTTTGTTTATATACAGAAATGTATCCATACTATTTTTAAATGTATCTAGGGTATTGACATTCACTACCTCCTTTTGGTAATGAGTTCCACAATTTTATTGCTCTTACAGTGAAAAAACGTTTCCGTTGCAGGAGATTAAATCTCCTTTCCTCCAACCTTAAATTGTGACCTCTTGTCGGAAACAATTTTCTTGGAATAAACAGAGCTTCTGCCATCTCTGTATATGGGCCTTAAATATATTTATATAAAGTAATCATGTCACCTCTCAAGCGCCTTTTTTCTAAAGTAAACAGACCCAGTTTGGCTAGCCTCTCCTCATAGGTTAAATTCTCCAATCTCCTTAGCGCTTTGGCCCTTCTCTGAACTTTTTCTAGTTCTGCAATATCTATTTTTGCGATTGGTCCCCAGAACTGCACTCCATACTCAAGGTGAGGTCTTACCAGGGCATTATATTGTGACAGAATTATGCTTTCCTCCCTTGAATCAATGCCTCTTTTAATACATGCTAGTATCTTATTAGCCTTTGAAGCTGCTGCCCTGCATTGTGCACCCATCTTTAGCTTGTTATCTATTACTACCCCCAAATCCCTTTCCTCCTGTATTTGGCCAAGTCTTGTACCATTTAAATAATACGTTTCCTGCTTATTTTTACTTCCAAAATGTAGAACATTGCATTTTCCCGTATTAAATCTCATTTTCCATTTACTTGCCCATACTTCTTCTGTTGTAGTGGAAGTTCTGTAATCTGTCTTAACAACTTTGGGGATACAGAGAAATAGATGGTGATATTCATACATAGTGTTGAGTTTATAAGTGATCACGGAATACTATCAAGGCCAATCCTCTCTCTCTCTCTCTGCTTATTTCAGGTACGCTGGACGTGAACCTGCAGCTGCCCCAGCTACTGGCAATAAGAAAACCCACACAACTGAACTGAAGCGTCTCCTGGATACTGCATTTAATCTGGATTCTTTCAAGGGTCTCTTTTAGATTGTCTCCCCCCCCCCCATCTGCACTCCCCAATTTCCAATCATATATTCACTTACAGGAAACCATTCCTCCTCTGTGTCTGAGCTTTATTTTGGCAGAGAATGGTTATATAAAAATGAAAACTAACATGTTTTGGTTTTTGCTGCTATTAAACTATCCCTCAAGTAGCTTTTAATTAGATGAAATCCCTTGTTTTGGATAAAAAAAAGGCATAAAATACATATGTGCATGTGTATCATATCTTGAGGGTTCTGTTTATATTCTTTAGATGTTTTCTAAATGAAGGTGAATGAAAATAATTGGCAAAACAGAGGACAACTGCATTTTAAACACCTTAAAAGATCCTTTTACTTAAAGGGTGATTGCATTTCACTGTCAGCTGATCTCACAATGTATTACAAAGGGTATTTGTAAAGAGTAATTAAAATACAGAGAGACAATGTTTCACATAAATTATTGGAGAACATATTGTAAATATGAATAGATCCAAACAATGAATATTTAAAACATTTTATACAGAAATTATTTCTGCTCTAAAATAAGTGGGCATCACATGATGCGAACGTAAGTGATTTGATCTGTATGACGCGGTGGGAGCAGCACAGTTGAAATAGTGTTGTGTGTAGATAGTTACATGCATAAGCTCAAAACTACCAAAGTACATTGCGTGAGCTGTGTGGTGCTTTTAGGTATTTTCTCCTGCACTTGTCCTACTGTTGAAAATGTTTTTTAAAGGCAGCTGTAAATTGTATATACATTTCTTTTATACTCTTAAAAAAAAAACATTTCTCACTAACTCCAACTAATACTTTTTGAGGGCTATTATAAAATATTTAATTGTATTTTTAGCACATTTTATTCCCCCCCCCCCCAATAGGTCTGCTTGGCCAAAAAGACCATCACATTTTATTTTTTATTTTTGTGTTATATAGGGAGGGGGGATCAATTTAAAATTATTTAACTTATCTGTCAGACGTATACGATTTAGAAAAGTTTAAAAATCAGGAGATGTGTTAGTGGTATCGCTTCAACTACGAATGTGCACTGTAAAGGCAGGGAATATTCCCTTTGCCAAAATAAAACCACTCTACCCTATGTTTCTTGCTCGCAATAATCCATTATCTTAGGCTTCTGAATCATTGTTGAGGCAAAGGATTCTGGGTAACTTGTATGTATGCAAATACCTTCACTTCTAGATTTCCATTTATTTTCCCATAGGCACTTTTTTTTATCCAGAATCCTTTGAAGTCTTAATCTTAACCCATACTCTGCCATGCATGTGTAGCAAGTTTTTTTTTTTATTTAGTATGCATCTTGCAACTAACTTTTAATCAACATTAAATTAAACAAACATTACAATCCATGTAGCTGCTTGTGCCAAATTTCTGCACCTCAATAAAGAGACTAGAGAGTAAGAATGAGTTTCCTGGTAAAAAAAAATGTCAAAAAAGTTAAAAATGAGGAGGCCATTCACACACAGAAACCCCCCCAATATTATTTATTTTGTTAAAATAAATAAAAAATCTATACATAAAAAAAATGTGGTTATTTTTTCCAATAATCAAGATTTGTTTTCTTTTCTAGTGTTTGTTTTTTCCCCATATTTTATATTTTTATTGAGGTTCCAAAAAACAACAGATAAATACTAACGGTATCATTAGTTGTTCACATACAGATATTTACAACCAATGACAACACAACTAATGTATGGTTCAACACTATTGTGCATAAGAATAATTAACCAACCTAATTTATTTTTATGTTACAATCCAAAATTGAAACCGATATGAGGCTTGAACATCGCCAACGGATAGGTTTCTTTAATTTCTTGTAATGAATCTTGTGCAGTACATCACAGAGAGTATGGGGGGAGGGGAGTCCCTTTTGGACCTCTTATAGTCATAACTATATTATATTCAACATCATCAATCTACGAGTTGTACCCATTAAAAATCTATGCTTGTTAACTTTATTGGTCCAGGCAAAGTAAGATAAGGATTGCAATTAGTATGTATCAAAATAAATCAGACTATTCGGGGAGATGACTGATTGTATATGCACCCCTGGGCTAAGGTGGGCTTTACAATATAAAAAAGCTGTGAAGTAAGAACAGCGCAGAAGAACCGAGATTCAAGGTAGCAGATTTATTAGCACATATACAAGACACAGTACAAATCCTACTTACAAACGGTAGGTTTAAAAGAGCCTTTCACAATCTGATGTGAACAATTCTTTATCCGGAAACAAGACCACAGCCGGCTTGTACATCTCACTGTTCCGTCTGAGAGCTGCACACAGCTTGGGTCACGATGGGAGGCTTTATCCGATCTTGCTCTTGAGAAAGCCCGGGCGTACACCGGGGGAAACGCGTCGAGCTACTTACATTTTCTAAGAAGGGATCGGATAAAGCCTCCCATCGTGACCCAAGCTGTGTGCAGCTCTCAGACGGAACAGTGAGACGTACAAGCAGGCTGTGGTCTTCCTTGTTTCCGGATAAAGAATTGGTCACATCATAGATTGTGAAGGGCTCTTTTAAACCTACCGTTTGTAAGTAGGATTTGTACTGTGTCTTGTATATGTGCTAATAAATCTGCTACCTTGAATCTCGGTTCTTCTACGCTGTTCTTACTTCACAGCTTTTTTGCATCACGTCATTATCCAGTGTGGGGAGAGAGACACAGGACGAGAGTGGCTGCATTAGGATCGATTTGAAAGAACTTTAACTGTGGGTGGAAACACTCGTATCCCTCTAAGTTCCACAGAGGATTAGTCTGTATTTAAGACTACTGGTAACATTGTCACATTTTATGTTTAATTGATAAAGCGCTGCTTTCTGTTTTTCTTCTTTTTCAATATAAAAGCAGGGGTATGAAGTAAACATTTAGGGTAAAGAATGGAAAAAAAATCCTATAACTTTTCAAAGTTAGCAGAGATAATAAAATAGAGAACAAGTTCCCTATAAAATAATCTCTTCAAAAGACTGCCGCCACTACAGAACTTCATGGACTCACTGCCAAGAAAGAAAAGAATTTATCAGGTAAACATAAATTGTTTTCTTTCTAATAGCAGTGAGAGTCCACAAATTCATTCATTACCTATGGGAAACTAATACCCAAGCTGTAGAGGACACGAATGAATAGGGAGGGAAAGGTAGAGAAGGCAGTCCTAAATACCTGGCACCACCGCTTGAAAAACCTAACTCCCAAAAGATGCCTCTGCTGTGGCAAAAAAACATTAAATTGGTAAAATTTTGTGAAAGTATGCTATGAGGACCAAGCAGCAGCTTCATAAATTTGCTCAACTGAAACCTCATTCTTAAAAGCCTGGGATGAAGACAACGCCCGGATGAGAGCTGTTAAGCGAAACAAACTTCTGAGCCAGAAGGATAGGATAACAGTGGCGGCTTCCTGACTTTTGCACTTGCCAAAATGTAGAACAAATAAGGAAATAGATTGACGAAATTCCTTGGTAGCATGATGATAGACTTTAAAACTCTAACAACGACTACATTAAGAGAGAGCCTCTCCATAATGAAGAATAGGACAAAAAGACGGAACAACCTCCTGATTAATATTGTGAGTAGAGAAACAACCTTAGGTAAAAACCCCTCTTTGCCCATAGAACAGCTTTCTTTCATGTAATTGGCAAGAGTCCATGAGCTAGTGACGTATGGGATATACATTCCTACGAGGAGGGGCAAAGTTTCCCAAACCTCAAAATGCCTATAAATACACCCCCCACCACACCCACAATTCAGTTTTACAAACGTTGCCTCCTATGGAGGTGGTGAAGTAAGATTGTGCTAGATTTCTACGTTGATATGCGCTTCTCAGCATGCTGAAGCCCGGTTCCTCTCAGAGTGCAGTGAATGACAGAGGGATGTAAAGGGAGTATTACCTATTGAATGCAATGGTCATGCTAACCGGGATCTATTTCATAGGTTCTCTGTTATCGGTCGTAGAGATTCATGTCCTACCTCCCTTTTCAGATTGACGATATACTCTTATATACCATTACCTCTGCCGATTCTCGTTTCAGTACTGGTTTGGCTATCTACTCTATGTAGATGAGTGTCTTTTGGTAAGTATGTTTTCCTTTATTAAGACACTCTCAGCTATGGTTTGGCACTTTATATGTAAAGTTCTAAATATATGTTTGTACTTATATTTGCCATGATTCAGGTTTATCAGTATATTTCCTTTTTGCAGACTGTCAGTTTCATTTTGGGAAATGCATATAAAAAAAAAAAAAATTCTTACCTGAAATTTTCAAAATGACTTTCTTTTCTAAATTGCGGGCTGTTAGGCTCGCGGGTGCGCAAAATGCTATAAATTATTGCATCATTCTTGGCGCAAGACTTTTTTGGCGCGAGAATTACGCTTGTTGACGTTATATCGTCATTTCCGGCGTCTTAGTTGGCGCCGAGAATTTTCACGTAATTGCGTCATCTATGACGTTTGTGTTTGTTATTTTGTCAGTTGTGGGCGTCATACTTGGCGCCAGACTTTTGACATTATTTAAGTTTTCATTTATGTTTACTTCTGGTTTCCAGAGGCTTATTTTGTTTGCCTTTTTTACCATTCCTGAAACTGTCATATAAGGAAATAGATAATTGTAGTTTGTGATAGTTGTCATGACAAACTTTTACATGCAGACAATATTTCCATTAGTAGTAATCCATTACCTGCTGTTATTCCTTCAACATCTAATGCTCAGGATATTCCTGTTAATGTGAGAGAATTTGTTTCTAATTCTATTCAGAAAGGCTTTGTCTGTCATACCACCTTCTAATAAATGTAAAAGGTCTTTTAAAACTTCTCATAAAATTGATGAATATTTAAATCACCAACAACATTCTGATTTATCTATCTCTGATGAGGATCCATCTGGTTGAGAAGATTCTGCCTCAGATACTGACACTGACAAATCTTATACTTATTTAAAATGGAGTATATTCGTTCCTTATTGAAAGAGGTGTTGATTGCATTGGATATGGAGAAGACTAGTCCTCTTGATATTAAAACTAGTAAACGTTCAAATTCGTTTTTTAAACCTCATGTAGTTATTCCTGAGGTTTTTCCAGTTCCTGATGCTATTTCAGAGGGAATGGAATAGACTGGGTACCTCTTTTACTCCTTCTTTAAGGTTTAAGAAGCTGTATCCTCTGATAGATTGGAGTTTTGGGAAAAGGTTTAAGAAGCTGTACTCCTCTGATAGATTGGAGTTTTGGGAAAAGATCCCCAAAGTTGATGGGGTCATCTCTACTCTTGCTAAACGTACTACTATTCCTACGGCAGATAGTACTTATTTTAAAGATCCTTTAGATAGGAAAC
This sequence comes from Bombina bombina, assembly GCF_027579735.1. NCBI lineage: Eukaryota > Metazoa > Chordata > Amphibia > Anura > Bombinatoridae > Bombina > Bombina bombina. Next base: position 806,683,423 of record NC_069504.1, read on the forward strand.
TTGAATCTTATCTAAGGAAGGCTTATTTATGTTCAGATCATCTTCTTAGGCCTGCTATTTCTTTGGCTGATGTTGCTGCGGCTTCAACTTTTTGGTTGGAAACCTTAGCGAAACAAGTACCAGACCATAATGTGTATAGCATTGTTAAGTTAATTCAACATGCAAATAATTTCATTTGTGATGCCATTTTTGATATCATTAGAATTGATTTCAGATATATGTATTTAGCTATATTAGCTAGAAGAGCTTTATGGCTTAAATCTTGGAATGCTGATATGACTTCTAAATCAACGTTGCTATCTCTCTCTTTCCAAGGTAATACATTATTTGGTTCTCTGTTGGATTCAATTATTTCAACTGTCACTGGGGGAAGGGAGCTTTTTTGCCTCAGGATAAAAAATCTAAGGGTAAATTTGAAGCTGCTAACCGTTTTCGTTCCTTTCGACAAAGTAAGGAACAGAAACCTGATCCTTCCCCTAAGGGAACAGTTTCCAATTGGAAGCCTTCTCCAGTCTGGAGTAAATCCAAGCCATTTAAAAGATCTAAATCAGCCCCCAAGTCCGCATGAAGATGCGGCCCTCATTCCAGCTCTGCTGGTAGGGGGCAGACTAAGATTTTTCAAGGATGTTTGGATCAATTCAATCCAAAATCATTGGATTCAGAACATTGTTTCTCAAGGGTACATAATAGGTTTCAAAGTAAGACCGCCTGTGAGAAGTTTGTTTCTTCTACAAGATACGAGTCCACGGATTTCATCCTTGTGGGATTTTATCCTCCTGCTAGTGGCAAAGAGCACCACAGCAGAGCTGTATATATAGCTCCTCCCTTCCCTCCAACCCCAGCCATTCTCTTTGCCTGTGTTAGTAATAGGAAGAGGTAAAGTGAGGTGTTAGTTTTAGTTTCTTCAATCAAGAAGTTTTTTATTTTTAAATGGTACCGATGAGTACTATTTTCCTCAGGGAGATATGCAAGAAGATTTCTGCCCTGAGGTTGATGATCTTAGCAGATGTAACTAAGATCCATGTTGGTTCACACAGAGCTTCTAAAGGTAATACAAGAGACATCTTCAGTGTGGAGAACAGTTTCATGCTACAAGCAGCATTGAGGTATGTGCAGCCCTTTATTTCCGAGGAGACTTGGTATATCAGAACTGGCTGAGTTTTTCCCTGCAAGGGAAGGGGTAAGCAGTAGACCTGTAAACAAAGGGTATTACTGAGAAACCTGTGCTTAATTTATTTTATTGACATATTGGGCAAGCATTTATAATGGGCTTAACAGCAATATAAAGGGACACTGGGGGCAGCCTTACGGTTTTTGTGTGTGCAAATAAACGGTATGGCAGTATTTTGTGTGTCCTTAGGGGTAAAACAAATCCACATGGCTTATACTCTAAACCGCTTCACCATGCGGTTGTTCAGTCCTATGCGATCATCGACCATGATAGGCGGGGCTTGTTTTTGCGCGCTCAGACGCGCACTTTGCTCCAGCTGAGAAGGCAGCAGGCATTATCTCCGGTTGAGCCTAGACTGGTGTTCTGTTAACCGGATCGTTGTCGAGTCATTTTGCAGTACCCTGGGGACAGGTAGGCGCCATAGCAGGGGTTATTTTTGTCAAATTTAACATATTGTTGACTATAAATATCTTTTAGAGGTTAATTTCTACCCTTACTCTTGGGGTGCAATCATTTTTGGTACTATTGATTAGGTGTAGCTAATTTTAAAGTGTTAACGATTTGAAGCAGTTTGGGAAAAATTGTGCACTTTTTTATTACTTAAAGGCGCAGTACAGGTTTTTAAAAAAATTGCTAAATTAGCAGCGAAACGTGCAGGATTTGCTATTTTAGCGCGTAGAGCGTTATGGCTCAAATCTTGGTCTGCTGATGTGTCATCGAAATCTAAGCTTTTAGCTATTCCTTTTAAAGGTAAGACCCTATTCGGGCCTGAATTGAAGGAAATCATTTCTGACATTACTGGAGGTAAAGGCCATGCCTTACCTCAGGATAAGTCTGTTAAGATGAGGGGTAAACAAAATAATTTTCGTTTCTTTCGAAACTTTAAAGGAGGACCCTCTGCTTCCTCTTCCTCCACAAAGCAGGAAGGGAATTTTGCTCAATCTAAGTCAGTCTGGAGACCCAACCAGGCTTGGAATAAAGGTAAACAATCCAAGAAGCCCGCTGCTGCTACAAAGACAGCATGAAGGGGCGACCCCCGATCCGGGACCGGATCTAGTAGGGGCGGACTTTCTTTCTTTGCTCAGGCTTGGGCAAGAGATCTTCGTGACCCACGGGTATCTACTGGAATTCAAGGATTTTTTCCCAAGAGGGAGATTTCATCTTTCACGATTGTCTGTAGACCAGATAAAAATAGAGGCGTTCTTAGGCTGTGTAAAAGACCTCTCTACTATGGGAGTAATTTGTCCCGTTCCAAAGCTGGAACAGGGACGGGTTTTACTCAAATCTCTTCGTGATTCCAAAAAAGAGGGAACTTTTCAGACCCATTTTAGATCTCAAGTGTCTAAACAAGTTTCTCAGAGTCCCATCGTTCAAGATAGAGACTATACGAACAATCTTACCAATGATCCAGGAGGGTCAATATATGACTACCGTGGACTTGAAGGATGCATACCTTCATATCCCTATCCACAAGGATCATCATCAGTTCCTAAGGTTTGCCTTCCTGTACAAACATTATCAGTTTGTGGTGCTTCCCTTCGGGTTGGCCACAGCACCCAGAGTCTTCACAAAGGTTCTAGGGTCTCTTCTAGCTGTTCTCAGACCGCGGGGTATAGCAGTAGCGCCTTATCTGGACGATATTCTGATTCAGGCGTCAAATTATCTGACAAAATCTCACACGGACATAGTGTTGTCTTTCCTGAGAACTCACGGTTGGAAGGTGAACATAGAAAAGAGTTCGCTAGTTCCACGGACAAGGGTTCCCTTCTTGGGAACTCTGATAGACTCGGTAGACATGAAAATATTTCTGACAGAGGTCAGAAAAGCAAAAATTCTAAACACTTGCCGAGCACTTCAGTCCATTCCTCGGCCATCAGTGGCTCAGTGTATGGAAGTCATTGGATTAATGGTAGCGGCAATGGACATCATTCCGTTTGCTCGCTTTCATCTCAGACCACTGCAGCTGTGCATGCTCGGACAGTGGAATGGGGACTATGCGAATTTATCTCCTCAGATAAATTTGTATCAAGAGACTCTCTTCTTTGGTGGTTGTCGCCGGATCATCTGTTCCAGGGGACATGTTTCCGCAGACCCTTGTGGGTGATAGTGACAACGGATGCCAGTCTTCTGGGCTGGGGTGCAGTCTGGAATTCCCTGAAGGCTCAGGGTGTTTGGACTCAGGTGGAGTCTCTACTTCCTATCAATATTCTGGAACTGAGAGCAATATTCAATGCACTTCATGTGTGGCCTCAGTTGGCTTCGGCCAAATTCATCAGATTCCAGTCGGACAATATCACGACTGTGGCTTATATCAATCATCGGGGGGAACAAGGTGTTCCTTAGCCATGATAGAAGTATCAAAGATAATCCGATGGGCGGAGGCCCACTCTTGCTATCTGTCGGCAATCTACATCCCAGGAGTAGAGAACTGGGAAGTGGATTTTCTAAGTCATCAGACTTTTCATCTGGGGGAGTGGGAACTCCACCCGGAGGTGTTTGCTTCATTGATTTGCCAATGGGGCAGACCGGAATTGGATCTGATGGCATCTCGTCAGAATGCCAAGCTTCCGCATTATGGATCCAGGTCGAGGGATCCTTAGGCCGAACTGATAGATGCCTTGGCAGTGCCTTGGTTGTTTAGCCTAGCTTATGTGTTTCCACCGTTTCCTCTCCTTCCACGCGTGATTGCTCGGATCATACAGGAGAGAGCTTCAGTAATCCTGGTAGCGCCTGCGTGGCCACACAGGAATTGGTATGCGGATCTAGTGGACATGTCCTCTCTGCCACCGTGGAAACTTCCTTTGAGACAGGACCTTCTCATTCAAGGACCTTTCCAACATCCAAATCTAAATTCTCTGCAGCTGACTGCTTGGAGATTGAACGCTTGATTTTATCTAAGCAGGATTCTCTGATTCGGTCATTGATACTTTGATACAGGCTCGATAGCCTGTCACTAGAAAAATCTATCATAAGATATAGCGTAAATATCTTTATTGGTGTGAATCCAAGGGTTACTCATGGAGTAAAGTTAGGATTCCTAGGATTCTGTTTTTTCTCCAAGAAGGATTGGAGAAAGGGTTATCGGCAAGTTCCTTAAAGGGACAGATTTCTGCTTTGTCAATTTTGCTTCACAAACGTTTGGCAGATGTGCCAGATGTTCAGTCTTTTTGTCAGGCTCTAACTAGAATTAAGCCTGTATTTAGACCAATTACTCCTCCCTGGAGTTTGAATTTAGTTCTTCAAGGGGTTCCGTTTGAACCCATGCATTCCATAGATATTAAATTGTTATCTTGGAAAGTTCTGTTTTTAGTTGCTATTTCTTCTGCTCGAAGAGTTTCTGAGCTTTCAGCGTTACAATGTGATTCGCCTTATCTTATATTTCATTCTGATAAGGTGGTTTTACGTACCAAACCTAGATTTCTTCCTAAGGTTGTTTCAAATTAGAATATTGTCCTAATCCTTCTTCTAAGAAGGGAGCGTCTGTTGCATAACCTGGACGTGGTCCGTGCCTTAAAGTTTTACTTACAGGCTACCAAGGATTTCCGTCAATCATCTCCATTACACATTGTTTATTCTGGAAATCGTAGGGATCAGAAAGCTACAGCTACCTCTTTCTTTTTGGCTGAGTATCATCCGCCTGGCATATGAGACTGCTGGACAGCAGCCTCCTGAAAGAATTATGGCTCATTCTACTAGGGCTGTGGCTTCCACATCGGCCTTTAAAAACGATGTTTCTGTTGAACAGATTTGTAAGGCTGTGACTTGGTCGTCCATTCATACTTTTTCCAAATTTTCCAAATTTGATACTTTTGCTTCTTCTGAGGCTGTTTTTGGGAGAAAAGTTCTTCAAGCAGTGGTTCCTTCCGTTTAGGTCTCTGTCTTGTCCCTCCCTTTCATCCGTGTCCTGTAGCTTTGGTATTGTATCCCACAAGTAAGGATGAAATCCGGGGACTCTTATCTTGTAGAAGAAAAGGAAATTTATGCTTACCTGATAAATTGATTTCTTCTACGATACGAGTCCACGGCCCTCCCAGTCATTTTAAGACAGATTGTTTTATTTTTACAACTTCAGTCACCTCTGCACCTTTTAGCTTTTCCTTTCTCTTTCTAAACCTTCGGTCGAATGACTGGGGGACTGGAGGGAGGAACTATATATACAGCTCTGCTGTGGTGCTCTTTGCCACTTCCTGTTAGGAGGATAATATCCCACAAGTAAGGATGAAATCCGTGGACACGTCGTATCGTAGAAGAAATCAATTTATCAGGTAAGCATAAATTTCCTTTTCTCTCACGCATTCCAGTGAACCCAGTAAAGGCTCAGGCTTTCCTGAAGTGTGTTTCAGACCTGGAGTTATCTGGGGTAATTGTGCCAGTTCCTTTTCAGGAACGGGGTCTGGGGTTTTATTCAAATCTGTTCATTGTTCCAAAGAAGGAGAATTCTTTCAGACCAGTTCTGGATCTAAAAATTTTGAATAGTTATGTAAGAATACCAACATTCAAAATGGTAACTATAAGGACTATTCTGCCTTTTGTTCAGCAAGGGCATTATATGTCCACAATAGACTTACAGGATGCATATCTTCATATTGCGATTCATCCAGATCACTATCAGTGATTAATTTTTCAGCGGAATTGTCTGTCTTTATTTTTATCCCTCCCTCTCTAGTGACTCTTGCGTGGAGTGCCACATCTTGGGTATTTGCTATCCCATACGTCACTAGCTCATGGACTCTTGCCAATTAAATGAAAGAAAACATAATTTATGTAAGAATTTACCTGATAAATTAATTTCTTTCATATTGGCAAGAGTCTATGAGACCCATTTCTTTCATATTGGCAAGAGTCTATGAGACCCAACCTTTTTATGGTGGTTATGATTATTTTGTATAAAGCACAATTATTCCAATACCTTGTTGATGCTTTTGCTTCTTTCTTATCACCCCACTTCTTGGCTATTCATTAAACTGAATTGTGGGTGTGGTGGGGGGGGGGTATTTATAGGCATTTTGAGGTTTGGGAAACTTTGCTCCTCCTGGTAGGAAAGTATATCCCATACGTCACTAGCTCATGGACTCTTGCCAATATGAAAGAAATTAATTTATCAGGTAAATTCTTACATAAATTATGTTTTATCTGCATGAAACACCAGATAAAGCGAGACACATTGAAGGGAAGCCAAATCAGAAACTCTACGAGCAGAACATCTAGCAAATGAGCCGACTTCTTAAATAACAAGACAGAAATAATCTGACCTTAAGAGGACTAGCTGACAGGCCCTTCTCTAAACCACCCTGACAAAATTGAAGACTATGCAGGATCTTCAACTTTTGCCAATAGGCCCCCGATCCTATCACCGAGAGATAAATTATTCACACTTTGTGGAAAATATGCCTGGTAACAGACCTAGCCTGAACCAAATAGCAATAACCATCTCAGAGAATGGTAAAAACTGGTCTTTTCAACCTCCATGCATTCAGCCTTAAATAACTAGATTTCAACAGAACAGACCCTGCGTCAAAGGTCCATCCCCTGAAGCTAGCCACCATAGAGGAGCAGATGACATTCCTGCTAGATCTGTGTACTAGGGCTAGATTTGCACTCAGGAGCTAACAGGATTGTTGGAATACCCTCCTGATGATTATTTTAAACTATAACTTAAAGGGACAGTCAAAAACAGAATTTTTGTTGTTTAAAAAGATAGATAATCCCTTTATTATCTATTCTCCAGTTTTGCATAACCAACACAGTTATAATAATACATGTTTTACCTCTGTAAATACCTTAAAGCTATGTGTCTGCAGACTGCCCCCTTATTTCAGTTCTTTTGACAGACTTGCATTTTAGCCAATCAGTGCTCTCTCCTCAGTAAGTTCACGTGCGTGAGCTCAATGTTATCTATATGAAACGCATGAACTAATGCCCTCTAGGGGTTAAAAACTGTCAAAATGCATTTAGATTAGAGGCGGCCTTCAAGGTCTAAGAAATTAGCATATGAACCTCCTAGGTTTAGCTTTCAACTAAGAATACAAAGAGAACAAAGCAAAATTGGTGATAAAAGTAAATTGGAAAAGGCTCCCCTTTCCATAACTGGTTCTCTTATTTCCAAATTCGACAAGCAATTATGAACAATCCCCATAAGACTGATTGTCTTCGTATACTTAGTCCATTCGAAAGACTGTGCACTACAAAAGACATCCAGAAATCTCTTCTCTCTCTCTCGCACATAAACTTCTAAGAGTCTCACATGCACCCAAGCTACCCTCCTACACATCTAAATGGGAGGCTGAGCTTCAAGTCCAGCTCCCACAGGACACTTGGTTTTCGATGCTTTCAAAATGTTCACTCCCTCTCAACCTCACTCTTATTGACCGAACTTAATTACAAAATCATTTCACGCTGGTACCTCACACCCCAAAAACTAAATGAAATCTACCCAGGAGCAAATTCTAGCTGCTGGAGACGCTGTGGTGAAACAGGCACACATTCTCACATATGGTGGTCGTGTAACAAATTATCCACTTTGTGGACTCAAATTGAACGCTGCATTAACCTTACACTAGGCACACAACTATCTCAGCTACTACGATCTTATTAAGCCAGGTCCCTAAATTACAATGTATCTACCGTAGGAAACTCCTTCACCTGATGCTTATATGTGCAAAATGTATTATACCTCGGTTATGGAAACAAGCCCTCCCCCCTACCGTTGACCAATGGGTGATTGAAGTGACGTATGTATTATCCCTAGAAAAGAGACATTATTGCTATATGGGAAAGGATTTTATTCTAGATATCATCTTTTTATGGGAGCAAAGAGCATCTTAAACCTGTACTGACAGCACTTTACTACAAATATAAACCTTAGATATTATAAATCTCCAAAAATATGCTCCTATCTTTAAGAAGATTAAAAACAAAGGAACAACATTATACCTCACTTCCTCCTTTATTCTCTACCCTCCTTCAAAACCCCACAGCTTTTCACACACTTCTTTTCCATCTTTCTTTCCTCACTACCCCTCTCCCCCTAAGTTCCTCCACAGAAATGGCTAACATAATATATCAATACTATTTGTAAATAAGATTTTATTGAATTTTGTTATACATATGCTTGTTAATGTTAACTGAAAAATTTCTCAATAAAAATATACTTAAACAAAAAAAAAAGTAAATTTGAAAGTTGTTTAAAATTACATGCCCTATTTAATTCATCATTTTTTTTGGACTTGACTGTCCCTTTAAGGAAAAAGATACACTACATGGAAGTGCAACGGAACTGCTCAAGCGTCCACCAACTCTGCTTAAAGATCTCTCTAATTCTTTCTGTATCTTGGCAGCTTGGAAAAGGGATGGGAAGCTGTCAGATTTATCTCTGGACACCCTCACTTGCTGCAGAGCTCACAAAAAAACTCTTGGTTAAGCGAAAATACTCTGGAGTGCAAAGTCTGCTCAGAAAATCTGCTTTCCAGATGCCCAAACCTGGAAAGTGAATAGCTGATAATTGACATAGATATATCTTTGCCAGCTGTAAGAATACGAGAAAGCTTCCCTCATCACCAGAGGGCTGTGAGTCCGCCCTGGTGGCTAACATAAGCCACCAAAGAGATGTCCGATTGGAATCGAATAAATGCAACTAGAGCCACAAATGCAAAGCATTGAAAATGGCCCTCAGATCCAGAGTGTCGAAAGGAAGAATCACTTCCCCGGAGCGTCAGGACCCATGAACTCTCAGTCCTCCATACATCGCCCCCAGCTAGACAAATTTGCATCTTTATAAAATCTCCCAGGATGCTCATAGTAAGCACGTGCCCTGGAGCACAAGTGATTGAGATACCCACCCGAGGGTAGACTCTCCTGAAACCGGTCTAAGACATGCTCAGTGAGGGAAATTGAGGATCCCTAGGAAGTTCACTCTCAGTGGAAAGGAGAGAGCTCTTTCCCAGGTTTAATTCCAGCCCTGCTTCCGAAGAAAACAGTAGCTTCTCTGAGTGAGATATCACAAATGTAAAGATGGCACCTAAACTAAATTGCCGTCCAATAATAGTGCCACAGCAATCCCCTGCCGTCTGAATATAGCAAAGAATCCTGCAAGCCGTAGCTAAACCAAATAGATGAGATACGAACCGGCAATGCCTGTCCAGGAAGGCAAAAAATAGAAAAACTGATAGTGATAGTAAAATTGGGATTTGGAGAAATGCATCTTTACCAAGTTATGGGAATCATGATTGACCCTCCTGTACATGAGGAAGAATAGACTTTTTGATCTCCATATCAAAGAAAAATACCCTCAAGCATGCGTTGAGGTACTCCAGGTGTAAGATGTCCAAGAGATTCCCTTCTTTGTTGGGAAATTAACAGGTTTTAGAAAAACCTCTTCCCCTTTCTGCCTGACATACCGGACAATAGGTCCCAAAGCTGGTATCTTTGGGACCTATTGTCCTCTTTATAAAATCTCCCAGGATGGTCATAGTAAGCACGTGCCCTGGAGCACAAGTGATTGAGATACCCACCCGAGGGTAGACTCTCCTGAAACCGGTCTAAGACATTTTCACCCTGCGTAAATCTGTGGGAGAAATGCTCAGTGAGGGAAATTGAGGATCCCTAGGAAGTTCACTCTCAGTGGAAAGGAGAGAGCTCTTTCCCAGGTTTAATTCCAGCCCTGCTTCCGAAGAAAACAGTAGCTTCTCTGAGTGAGATATCACAAATGTAAAGATGGCACCTAAACTAAATTGCCGTCCAATAATAGTGCCACAGCAATCCCCTGCCGTCTGACTATAGCAAAGAATCCTGCAAGCCGTAGCTAAAGCAAATAGATGAGATACGAACCAGCAATGCCTGTCCAGGAAGGCAAAAAATAGAAAAACTGATAGTGATAGTAAAATTGGGATTTGGAGAAATGCATCTTTACCAAGTTATGGGAATCATGATTGACCCTCCTGTACATGAGGAAGAATAGACTTTTTGATCTCCATATCAAAGAAAAATACCCTCAAGCATGCGTTGAGGTACTCCAGGTGTAAGATGTCCAAGAGATTCCCTTCTTTGTTGGGAAATTAACAGGTTTTAGAAAAACCTCTTCCCCTTTCTGCCTGACATACCGGACAATAGGTCTCAAAGATACCAGATCCTCCACACTGAGTAGAAAGGATGTGCATCTCTAGTTTCTCCTAGATTGGAGGAATCTGCTCCCTGGAAGTCGAGATTGGAAACCTCTAGAGGGATGATATCCATCCCAACAATCCAAACATGATAGTTCACCGCCAAAGGAAAATAAAACAGTATAAGAGAAGTAAATAATGTAATATCCCCTAGAAGGATAAACATATAATTGTACGTCATAACACCCAGTACAAAATATGCAAAGTACTAAAATATCACATAAAAGGGAAATGTTATTGCACAGCAGCTATGAAAAATACTGTAATATCCCATAGTGGAGGAAAAAATATATATATTATTGCACAGCAATAACCACAGCACATAAGAATAGATCACAGATATATCCTATTCTCAATCTCAGAAGTAAGGCATCTAAGCATCTGAAATGCTAATAAATACCCAAATATGTAATTACTACATCGGAAAAGTGTGGATATGCATTTGCATATTCTGAAACAGATTTATCTTGCTTATCAGGAAAATTGTAATGATGAAGCATTTTTAATGCTAAAAATACCATTAAAACAGTATTATCTTCATCAGAGATAAATTTGGATAGGCATCTGAAGAGAAAATAAGTCACCATAAATGTATATTTAATACAGCAGATATGAGTCACTAAACATCCATCATGCTAATAAGTCACTATAAATATATATATTCAGACATAGATGCAGCACGCATCACCTCACTGGCCCTGGGATCAAGGAATTTTTTAAGGGTCACTGCAGAAGCAGACACTAAAAAAGAGTATGAGAGAACAAAAAGAAAATTGATATCTCTGGAACTGCATTCTGTGACACTTGCAGAATACTACCGTATTAAAAGGATCCCCAGAGGCTTAAGAGTTAAACTGAGGCCCACCATTCTATCTAACAATGAAATGTATAAAAGTAAATTTGAGAGCATTCTGAATAAGTGCTCATTTGACCTTATCGTCTTGACCGTGGAGTGCCTACAACTGGAAATTGAGAAACAGAAAAAAACCGTATCAGAAGTGGAAAGAATGATGGAAACTAAACTCACCCTGGATATGCTGAAAACTACTAAAGAAGAAGTAGATGCATTACTGGCACAATACCGTTCAGACCTGGAAGAAAGGAAAAGGGTTAAATTTGCACGGGATGAAACGGACTATGCCAACAACAGAGTGTATCAGTGGTCACATGACCAGACGCCACGACGCGAGGGCCCACGCTGGAGGAGACAGCCGAGAATTACAGCAGCGCAAGAAAAGGAAGACAGCTCATCATCCGGCGAGAGTTTTTTAGACACAGGCTCAGAAGGCGACACCGGAGGGGAGGGCGGAAGCACCGCCGATCAAAGGGAGTACAAGATGCACACACGGAGTTCCTGGAACCAGCAAGGGCAGCCGCAGCGGTCACGGAGAGGAGCCAGACATCGCAGGGGTATGAGAAAACAACAATAGAGGTAAAAAAGTTGCCGGTTGTTAACCCCTTACTGTTTAACAAAAATGAACTGCCTGTTACTAACTTTATAAAGGGAAATGAACGGAACGAACTGTCTAATATTGCTAGTACTCCAGTGTTATCTGAAAATCCACTTGAGGGAAATGAACTGCCTGAGATTAACCTCTTAGAGTGTGGTATAATAAGGGGAAATGAACTGCCTGAAATTAACTCCCTAGAGTGTGACATAGTAGATAGTACACTGTCTGAGTTTATACCTGTGATACCCAATGCTAGTCCACAGGCAAATGTTGAAACTAATCTGGTTATTAATATTTCGAAATATAAGCTTACAGATAATGAGCATAGCTTATTAATGAAGGGCTTGTCATACTGTCCAGTGAAAGATTGTGATGAGTTTGAAATTGACAAAGATCTATACAAATTTTTCAGACTTCTAAGGTTGAAATCAATATATGGTGGTAAAAATGTAGCCAATGTAAGTGAAACTAATGCAATAAATGAAGATGATATGCAGAGTGAATGTTTGAATTTGAAAAAGTTAAATCTGCACAAAAAATCTTCATATGTACCTCCAACAAGCAACTCAGGTGTAGAAACATTTGTTAAATTTGTTCAACAAGATGTTGCTAATCTAATGAAAAAAACTAGATTAAATCCTTACACAAAACAACATAACCTCACAAAAGGGGAATGGGAGGCTATATCTACTTTGAAAAATAACAAAAATATCACCATAAAAAATGCTGACAAGGGCGGAGCAATAATAGTGTTAGACACTGACTATTATGTGCAGGAGATATTACAACAGCTGTCAGATGGAGGGGTTTATGAAATATTGGATCATGATCCTCTTAAAGAAATACAAAGAGAGCTTAAGGGCATATTAGATAGAGCTTTGACTCATAACATTATTTCTAAACAGGTCTATGATTTTCTGTATAATAAATACCCCATAACACCTATTTTTTATACATTACCCAAAGTACATAAAAGCTTATTACATCCACCAGGACGCCCTATTGTGGCCTGTACCGATTCTATTTTTTCTAATATCTCTATCTTTCTGGACAAAGTCCTCTTTCCATTTGTCAAACAGCAAAAATCCTTTATTAAGGATACAAATGATTTTCTTTCAAAACTTATGGGGATTGAAATAGAGGATACTTGGTTAATTTTTTCACTGGATGTGGTAAATCTATATACCTCTATTCCCCATGAGGCAGGTCTATTGACTGTGAAAAGTTTTTTGAGTGACAGTGGCTTATATAATCTATCCCAGATTGACTTTTTTGATGACATGTTGAGACTTGTCCTATATTGCAATTATTTTCTCTTTCAAGACACTTACTACATGCAAAAGCGGGGAACAGCCATGGGCTCCAATGTAGCCCCCTCATATGCCAATTTGTTCATGAGTGGCTTTGAGAACAAATTTGTCTACACTAATCAGCCATTCATCAGCCATTGTAAGCTGTGGCTAAGGTATATAGATGATATTTTTGGCATATGGGGGGGCTCATTGGAGTCCCTGATACAGTTTGTTGAGGATATTAATGCCTCTATGACAGGTCTAAGATTTACCCTTACTTACTCTATCCAAAAGATTAACTTTTTGGATACAACTGTATATCGACATGGAAATACATTAAGTACAGATCTATATGTAAAACCCACAGATAGAAATACTCTGCTGCGATATGAAAGTTTCCACCCTGATACTGTTTTTAAATCCATACCCAGGAGTCAACTTTTGCGTACTAAAAGAATAGTTAGAGATCAAAAAGTATTGCCAGAAAGACTAGTGTCTATGGGCAATAAATTTATCCAAAGAGGATATCCAAAAGAAAATATCGCTAAAAACATTCAGGATTTGGATAGAGTACATGATAAAAAACCAACAGAGAAAGGAACAGATAGATTAGTGCTTTCTATGGAATACAGTGACAAGAGCAATGACATCTTTAGAATAGTAAGAAAACACTGGCATCTTTTGTCAAAATATAATCCAGAGATAGAATCATTTAAACTCCCCCCTATGCCATCATATAGAAGGGTAAAAAATCTTAGGGATCACATAGTAAAAGCTGATATAGGTACATCTAAAATGTCTGATGTAAATTATCTAACTACCCCTAATAAAGGCTGTTACCCCTGCTTACACTGTGCTCAATGTAATTCAGTTATTAAAGGGAAATTCTTAGCACAAAATGACAAAAGAAAGCAATATACAATCAATGGGTTATATACATGCCAAACCAACTATGCAATCTACCTACTTAAATGCCCATGTGGTCTTTGTTACATTGGCGAGACCACCCAAGCCGCCAGGGATAGGTTTAGTCAACATAAAGCATCCATTAAATCAAAAGATATGTCACTTCCAGTATCAGCACATTTTACAAATATGGGTCATACAGTAAGCCAGCTTCGCTTTCAAGTGATTGACCATATCCCCCATCATAGAAGAGGGGGTAATAGGGAACTAAAATTAAAACAGAAAGAAGTATGGTGGATTAAACGTCTGAACACATTACATCCATATGGTCTGAATAGAGATTATGATTTGTATTTGTTTTTATAATGGTTTTAAATGATGGAACATATTCTGGTACCACTAGAGGTCACTGTGTTGTTGAAATTTACAAACCTGGATAGGTATGGGTTAAACCAATTAACACTGAGAATTGAAGCATGATTGGTCCAGATACCCTTTTTAAAGTCAGTTTGTTTGATTGTAACTTATGCATGATTAAGGACTATGTAGGTCCGAAACGTCGCTTTTTACTGGTTGCTAAACCTCAAATAAAGATTTTTCACCTTTAAAAGAAGATTGTGTGCTGTGGTGCTGTTACCTTGTTTTTTACATGGACTGTATACACTGGAGTTTGGCTGATACTCCTTGGTAACGTGCACACAGGTGGGAAAGAAATTTTACTAAAACCTATGGTGCTGGATTCAACTCACTTACTTCTTATATATATATATATATATATATACACACACACAATAGCTGCAGAAGAGATAGACCCGAGTCAGTATTTGTAGCTCAAATATTCTATCTCTACAGTAGAAAAAACATAATTTATGTAAGAACTTACCTGATAAATTAATTTCTTTCATATTAGCAAGAGTCCATGAACTAGTGACGTATGGGATATACATTCCTACCAGGAGGGGCAAAGTTTCCCAAACCTTAAAATGCCAATAAATACACCCCTCACCACACCCACAATTCAGTTTAACGAATAGCCAAGAAGTGGGGTGATAAGAAAGGAGCGAAAGCATCAAAAATATAAGGAATTGGAATAATTGTGCTTTATACAAAAAAATCATAACCACCACAAAAAAGGGTGGGCCTCATGGACTCTTGCTAATATGAAAGAAATGAATTTATCAGGTAAGTTCTTACATAAATTATGTTTTCTTTCATGTAATTAGCAAGAGTCCATGAGCTAGTGACGTATGGGATAATAAATACCCAAGATGTGGAACTTCCACGCAAGAGTCACTAGAGAGGGAGGGATAAAAATAAAGACAGCCAATTCCGCTGAAAAATGAATCCACTACCCAAATCAAAAAAGTTTCAAGTTTTATAATGAAAACAACTGAAATTATAAGCAGAAGGATCAAACTGAGACAGCTGCCTGAAGTACCATTCTACCAAAACTGCTTCTAAAGAAGAGAAAACATCAAAATGGTAGAACATAGTAAAAGTATGCAAAGAAGACCAAGTCATTGCTTTGCAAATCTGATCAACAGAAGCTTCATTCTTTAAAAAGCCCAGGAAGTAGAAACTTACCTAGTAGAATGAGCCGTAATCCTCCGAGGCGGGAATCCACCCGACTCCAAATAAGCATGATGAATCAAAAGCTTAAGCAAGATGCCAAATAAATGGCCGAAGCTTTTTGACCTTCCTAAAACCAGAAAAGATAAAAAATAGACTAGAAGTCTATCTGAAATCTGAATAGCTTCAACATAGAAAGTAAGAATCTCACTAAAGAAGTCTTAGGAAAAGAATAATTCCTCCCTAATGTTTGTTAGAATTTACAACTTTAGGTAAGAATTGAAATGAGGAAGAGATTCACAAGAAAGAACAGATAATTCAAAAGCTGTTCTAGCTGAAGAGATGTCCAAAAAGAACAATACTTTCCATGAAAGTAATTAATGTCCAGAGCAAGCATATGCTCAAATAGAAGAGCCTGAAAAACCTTCAGAACCCAAATAAGACTCAAAGGAGGAAAAATTGGCTTAATGACAGGTTTGATACGAATCAAAACCTGAAAAAAATGATGAATATCAGGAAGTAACACTGCCTTATCCTGATGAAAAATCAGAAAAATATATTCACAAAAAAGAGCAGATAACTCAAAAATTCTTCTAGCAGAAGAAATAACCAAAAGGAACAATACTTTTCCAAGAAAGTAATTTAATGTTCAGAAAATGCATAGTTTCAAAACGGAGGAGCCTGTAAAGCCCTCAGCACCAAATTGAGACTCCAAATAGGAGAGATTGAATTAATGACAGGCTTGATACGGACCAAAGCCTGAACAAAACAATGAATATCAGGATGATTAGCAATCTTTCTGTGAAAAAAGAACAGAAAGAGTAGAGATTTGTCCTAACAAGAACTGCAGACAAAACCATATCCAAACCAACCTGAAAAAAATAATAAAATTCTATGAATTTTAAAAGAATGCCAAGAAAAGTAGGTCTTCCAGAATCAATAATAAATCTTTCTAGAGACAGATTTACGAGCCTGAAACCAAGCGTTCAATCTCCATCGATTCAAATTTAATGATTTGAGATCCTGATGGAAAAAATGGGCCTTGAGAAAGAAGGTCTGGTTTAAACGGAAGTGTTCAAGGTTGGCAACTGGCCATCCGAATGAAATCCGCATACCAAAACCTGAGAGGCCATGCTGGAGCCACCAGCATAACAAACAAATACTCCATAAGAAATTTGGAAATCACTTTGGAAGAACTAGAGGCGGAAAGAAATAGGCAAAAAGATAATTTCCAAAGAAATGAATGCATACACTACTTCCGCCTGAGGATCCCCGGACCTGAATAGGCCCCTGGGAAGTTCTTTATTCAGATGAGATGCCAACAGATCTATTTCTAGAAATGCTCACATCTGAAAAATTGAAAAACATATCTGGGTATGAGAGACCATTCTCCCGGATGTAAAGCTTGATTAACAGAGATAATCCGCTTCCCAAATATCTATACCTGGGAAAAAAAACACAGAATTTAGATAGGAGCTGGATTTAGCCTAAGCTAATATCCGAGACACTTCTGTCACAGCCTAAGGACTGATAGTCCTACCCTGATGATTGACATACACCATAGTTGTGATATTGTCTGAAAAATAATAAACGTCTCTTCCTCAAAAAGAAACTAACTGAAAAACTCTGAGAATTCACGGAGTTCTAAAATATCAAATGGTAATCTCGCCTCCTGAGATTTCCAAACCCCTTGTGCTGACAGAGATCCTCAGACAGCCTCCCAACCAAAAAGACTCACATCTGTAGAGATCATAGTCCAGGTTGAAAGAAACGAAGAGACCTGTAGAACTAAATGATGGTGATCTAAACCACCAAATCAAAAGAGATAAATATTAGGATTTGAAGATTTAAAATGCGAAATCCTAGAATCCCTGCACCATAATTCAGCATAAAAGACTGGAAAGGTTCTTTCTATTGAAAATGAGCAAAGGGAATTGAATCCAATGCTGTGGCCATAAGACCTAAAACTTCTATGCATATATAGCAACTGAAGGAAATAATAGAGACTAAAGGTACCGACAGACGGAACCCAATAAAATTGTCCCTTGTCTGATAGAGACAAAGACAGTGACACAAACTATCTGGAAACCCAAAAAAAGGTGACCATTGTGAGAGGAATCAAGAGCTTTTGAAAAAAAGATCCTCTAACTATGTCCTGAAGAACAAAGTGAATCATATGAGATTCCGCATCCTCAGAAAATAATCTGAATGAATACAGAAAAAATATGCATTTATTGTATCTAACGAAAACAAATAATGCTATCACTGACCAAAAAAAGGCAGAATAGTTTGAATAAAAACTCCAAAACCCAGTTCCTAAAAATGGAACTGGAAGAAATACCCCAGAAGATTCCAGGTCTGAGCAGCGCTTGAACCCCACGGGTGACCAGCCATGCTTCAACAGTACCCAAAATGAATAGGACCGAAACACACTTAAAGAAAGTGTTAGCCTTACTGGAATAAAATCAAAGAAATTTGGACCGAATAGAACCAAATAAATTTAAAAAAAGTCTTAACCTGCCCCTTGCCAGCCAAGCTGGAATACTGCACATACATCGCAATTTAAGGGAGCTGATTTCGAACGGAAAAAAATTCCAATTAAAAACATGTTACTTGGGAAAGAATTCAGGAATTCATTCCATAATAAGAACAACCAAACTAGTATAAGCTTAAAGTTTTAGTCTTAGAACTCAATCTTGAAGCCCAGAGTAACAGTTAAGAATTGAATCCAATTATAAAACAAATAATTGATTATCTTAGAACAAAAGAAATATGGATTTTTAGAAATCACAAAATTCTTCTAGCTCAAACAGCTAAAGACATAAATTAAACCTCATTTGCGAAAATATTCAATAAAATGAAGACACAAAATTAAATTATTAGCATGATAGTCCAGTTAAAGGACCAGACAATACAGTGGACTTGCATAATCAATAAATGCAAAACAACAAGACAAATGCAACAGCACCTAGTCTAGTAAATTTTGTCCCTTTAACAATGCTAAAATAAATCATAATCTGATACTTGAACTTAAAGTAAACAGAAAAAATGAAGCAATTGCAACATCCAAATAAATCATAGGTCCAAGAAAAGTACCTGAAACGAAATAATTTTCCATAAATAAGATACAACCATCTAAAGGAAAATAAATACTATTTTGCTATAGAAACAATAGCATAATTAGTAGGAGTAGAGATAGCCCCAATAAATTGGAGAACCCTCCAAATTGAATAAAACTGCCGGCAAAGATTATAGTTTAAAACCTTTGAAGAAGGAATAAAAGAAAATTCTCAGCCTATTCCATTCCCTAGTATAAGGAATTGGAAAAAAAAAAACCTCTGAAAACACAGAAGAATAAAAAAGCAGAAATAGTGTTAGCTAGTCTTGAAAAAGAACTAGTTATCTTAATGTAAAATAATCAACACCTTTTCAACAAAGAACAAATGTACTTTAATAAAAAAAGTAGATTTGTTAGTGTCAATATCTGATGAAGAAAATTCTGAATGAGAAAAAACATCATCAGAGAAGGATAAATCAGTATGTTGTTGGTCATTTGAAACTTCAATAATTAAAAAAGAAGTTGAAAAAGACCTAAAAATTTTATTAGAAGGCACAAAGTCAGACAAAGCCTTTTTAAACAGAATCAGAAAAATATTTCTTAAAAATCTTCTAAATATTTCTTGTACATAAGATGTAAAAAGAATGGCAATATATAAAGCATAAATACTAATGGATTCTGCATGTAAAAGTTTATCATGATAACCTATTACAAACCATAGCTAAAAACATTCATAACATTTAAAATAAATGAACTTAGCTTTGGTAGGACTGAACTCAGTCAAGCGTTTTTCCAGAAGTAGCTTCTGATCCAGGGTCAATCTGAGACATCTTGCAATATGTAATAGAAAAAACAACATATAAAGCAAAATCTATCAAATTCCTTAAATGACAGTTTCAGGAATGGGAAAAAATGCCAATGAACAAGCTTCTAGCAACCAGAAGCAAATAAACAATGAGACTTAAATAATGTGGAGACAATAATGACGCCCATATTTTTTAGCGCCAAAAAAGACGCCCACATTATTAGGCGCCTAAATGCTTTTGGCGCCAAGAATGACGCCACATCCAGCGATGCCGACATTTTTAGCGCAAAACGTCAAAAAAATTACGCAATCACAAACAACTTCCAGCAACAAGTATGATGCCGGAAATGACAAAGAAATTTTTTTGCGCCAAAAGAATCCGCGCCAAGAATGACGCAATAAAAAGAAGCATTTTCAGCCCCCGCGAGCCTAACAGCCCACAGGAAAAAGTCAAATTTAAGGTAAGAATTTTTTTTATTATTCAAATGCATTATCCCAAATAATGAAACTGACTGTCTGAAATAAGGAATATTGAACATCCTGAATCAAGGCAAATAAATGTTTAAACACATATATTTAGAACTTTATATAAAAGTGCCCAACCATAGCTTAGAGTGTCATAGAAAATAAGACTTACTTACCCCAGGACACTCATCTACATGTAGTAGAAAACCAAACCAGTACTGAAACGAGAATCAGCAGAGGTAATGGTATATATATAAGAGTATATCGTCGATCTGAAAAGGGAGGTAAGAGATGAATCTCTACGACCGATAACAGAGAACCTATGAAATAGACCCCGTAGAAGGAGATCACTGCATTCAAATAGGCAATACTCTCCTCACATCCCTCTGACATTCACTGCACGCTGAGAGGAAAACCGGGCTCCAACTTGCTGCGGAGCGCATATCAACATAGAATCTAGCACAAACTTACTTCACCACCTCCATGGGAGGCAAAGTTTGTAAAACTGAATTGTGGGTGTGGTGAGGGGTGTATCTATAGGCATTTTAAGGTTTGGGAAACTTTGCCCCTCCTGGTAGGAATGTATATCCCATACGTCACTAGCTCATGGACTGTTGCTAATTACATGAAAGAAAAGGTGAGAGTAAGCATTGGTAAAGCTAATAGGACATACAGTATAAATTCATCATCTGCAACAGAGATAAATGTAAAGTGGTGCAAATAAGTCAAATATCTTTATTTTCAACGACAGAAACAAAGTGATGTCCATGCAAAATTATTTTCTACATCAGCCATAAGAGGCTTTAAAAAAGCATATAATCATCAGAGATGAGAATCATTGTAATAAAGAACTAATATGGAATCTTCCATATACGGAATACATATAGAAGTACTGGTTATATTGAAAATGTACCAGATATATTTAGAATCTGTGAAAAAGTAATAGAGCTTCACTAGTGAAGATATCAATACCACCAGGCATAAGAAAATGACTTAAAATAACTATGAAACTAGTCAATAATCTTATTTGACAAAATAAGTAAAGCAACACACTGGTGAAGATGAAATAGTAATAAGCACTGGCAAAATTCACTATATATGAGGGTAAGCTCTAAAATATAATTATAAGGATACACTACTCCCATCTGGGAGCTACAATCCCAAAGGCCCCCCTCCTCCAAGAAGCTATGTGGCTCTCCACTGGAGAAGGAGCCATCTATTACATAAGTGGATCTTCCACACAGGCTGCTCTGATCGTCAAGCAACCTGCTTATTGAACTTGCAGTAGAGGAGATGCGCACTAGGGCTCATAACGGCCCTAAAGAACCCACCAAACCAGACCTACGGCGGGAAAGAAATTATTAACCCTACCGCTCTGAACTGACCATATACAGTCAACCATAATTATCCCCATATTAAAACGTTTGAAATTGACAACTCTGGTAATAATAATTAAAGGGACACTGTACCCAAAAATGTAATTTCGTGATTCAGATTGAGCATGAAATTTTAAGCAAATTTCGAATTTACTCCTATTATCAAATTTTCTTCATTATCTTGGTATCTTTGAAATGCAAGAATGTAAGTTTAGATGCTGTCCCATTTTTGGTGAACAACCTGGGTTGTCCTTGCTGATTGGTGGATAAATTCATCCACCAATAAAAAAGTGCTGTCCAGAGTACTGAAACCAAAAAAAGCTTAGATGCCTTCTTTTTCAAATAATGATAGCAAGAGAATGAAGAAAAATTGATAATAGGAGTAAATTAGAAAGTTGTTTAAAATGGCATGCTCTTTCTGAATTACAAACAAACAAATTTGGGTTCAGTGTCCCTTTAAGCATTGGAAATCGGGCCTCGGTAACTCTAAAAAGAAGAGAAAAGCTTTGCTGTTCTCATGATGATGCTGAAGTTAGCTCCTTATTTGGCCAGCTTCTTATTCGAAGATTGAAGTTAGCTTTCTATTCACCCAGCATCCTATTCAGGTTAGCTTCTTATTCGAAGATTGAAGTTAGCTTACTATTCACCCAGCATCCTATTCAGGTTAGCTTCTTATTCGAAGATTGAAGTTAGCTTACTATTCACCCAGCATCCTATTCAGGTTAGCTTCTTATTCGAAGATTGAAGTTAGCTTACTATTCACCCAGCATCCTATTCAGGTTAGCTTCTTATTCATAAAAGTAATTATTTATTGAACAACAATTAGCAAAGTTAATATGATATTAATCATGAAATCTGGCACCATAATTTCCATTCATTTCATTGGGAAATCCTGAATAAAGAACTAAGTTTTACTCTATTAAAACCATCTTGACTCACTCACAGTTGGATTGTTTTATGCTAATTGGGCATCCCTCTATATAAAAAAAAATTCAATCTAGCCTGAGCCAAATGTTATTGATCATATAGAAATGGCATTAAACCTGGCACCCTACCATCCATGCATTTCAATGGGAAATTCTGAATAAGTAACTAAGCTTTTACTCTATTAAAACCATTTTGGCTCACTCACATTTGGCTTGTTTTATACTAATTGGGCATCCCTCTATATAAAAAAATTAAATCTAGCCTGAGCCAAATTATATTGATCATAAAACCTGGTACCCTAATTTCTATGCATTTCAATGGGAGATTCTGAATAAGTAACCAAGCTTTTACTCTATTAAAACCATCTTGACTCACTCACTTTTGGCTTGTTTTATGCTAATTGGACATCCCTCTATATAAAAAAAAATTAAATCTAGCATGAGCCAAATGATATTGATCATTTAATATGGAATGAAACCTGGCATCCTAGCATTCATGCATTTCAGTGGGAAATTCTGAATAAGGAACCAAGCATTTCCTTTATTAAAGGGATACAGAACCCAAATTTTTTCTTTTGTGATTCAGATAGAGCATGCAATTTTAAGCAACTTTCTATTTTACTCCTATTATCAATTTTTCTTCGTTCTCTTGCTATCCAAAACCCTGGATAGCACTTGTTTATTGGTGGATGAGTTTATCCACCTATCAGCAAGAACAACCCAGGTTGTTCATCAAAAATGTGCCGGCAACTTACATTCTTATTCTTCAAATAAAAATACCAAAAGAATGAAGAACATTTGATAATAGGAGTAAATTAGAAAGTTGCTTAAAATTGCATGCTCTATCTTAATCACATAAGAAAACATTTGAGTTCAGTGTCGCTTTAATACAATCTTGGCTCCACCAGATTTAGTTTGTTTTCCAGTAATTGGATACCCCTCTATACGAAAAAGTATGGCACCCTAGCATCCATGCATTTCAATTGGAAATTCTGAAAAGGGAATCTTCTTGGCCTACTTGCATTTGGCTTGTTTTATACTAATTGGGCATTCCTCTATATAAAAAAATTAAATCTAGCCTTAAGCCAATTGATATTAATCATAAAATATGGCACCATGCTAGGTTCCCTAATATATGCATTTCAAATGTAAAGTCTGAATAAGGAATGGAGTATTCCTTCTATGAAAACCTTTTTAGCTCCTCTAGATTTGCTTGTGTTCTACTAATTGAGCATCACACTATGGGAACAAGTTGAATCTAGACTGAGCCAAATTATATTGATCATGAAATATGACACCATACTTGGTACTGTAGCATCAATGCATTTCAATTGGACATTATAAAGAAGAAACCAAGCATTTTCTCTCTAAAAAAACAAATTGGCTTATCCAAATTTGGTTTGTCTTCTACTAAGTATCCTTCTATAGGAAAAAGTTGAATATTGTCTGAGCCAAATCAGAATTGATTATAAAATATATGTCACCAAACCTGGCACCCTAACATCCATGCATTTCAAAGGGAAATGCTGAATATGGAACCGAACAATTAAAATATGGCACAAAACATGGGACCACAGCATCCATGCATTTCAATATGAAATTATAAATAAGGAACTGAGCTTTAGATACATTAAAAACATAATTTATGCTTAACAGATAAATTCCTTTCCTTTCGGATAGGGAGAGTTCACGGCTTCATTCCTTACTGTTGGGAAATACAACACCTGGCCATCAGGAGGAATCAAAGACACCCCAGCCAAAGGCTTAAATATCCCTCCCACTTCCTCATTACCCCATTCATTCTGCCGAGGGGACAAGGAATGTAGGAGAAACATCAGGGTATAAATGGTGCCAGAAGAATAAGATAAATATTAGGGAGCTGCCCCTTAGACAAGAAAAAACGTGTGGGGGCCGTGGACTATCCGGATGGAAAGGGATTTATCTGGTAAGCATAAATTATGTTTTCCTTCCTAAGATAGGGAGAGACCACGGTTTCATTCCTTACTGTTGGGAAAACTATACCCAAGCTCTAGAGGACACTGAATGAATAACGTGAGGGAACAAAAGAAGAAGAGCTACCCTATTCTGAGGGCACCACAGCCTGTAAAACTTTTCTTCCGAAAGCTGCTCCAGCCAAAGCAAAAACTTGTCAAATTTAGAAAAAGTATGTGAGGAGGACCAGGTTGCCGCCTTCAAATCTGATCCATAGAAGCCTCGTTCTTAAAGGCCCAGGAGGAAGCCACTGCTCTGGTAGAATGAGCCATTATCCTCTCAGGAGGCTGATGTCCCGCTGTCTTGTAAGCTAAGCGGATGACACTCCTCAACCAGAAAGATAGGGAAGTAGTAGTAGCCTACTGCCCCTTACACTTTCCCAAATAAACAACAAAGAGGAAGATTGTCTAAACTCCTTGGTAGCCTGAAGATAAAACTTCATAGCCCAAACCACATCTAAATTGTGAAGCAACCTTGCCTTCGAAGAAGGATTAGGACACAAGGAAGACACAACAATCTCTTGATTGATGATGCGGTCTGATACCACTTTATGTAGAAAACCTAATTTAGTGTGTTAAACTGTCTTTTCTGCATGAAAACCCAGATAAGGGGACTCACATTGCAAAGCAGAAATCTCAGAAACTCTGTGCACAGAGGCTATAGCCAACAAAAAGATAACATTCCAAGATAACAATTTAATGTCAACAGAATGCATAGGCTCAAACGGAGCCTGTTTCAAAATACAAAGAACAAGATTCAGGCTCCAAGGTGCAGCCCCAGATCTAAACACAGATCTGATCCTAATCAGAGCCCTAACAAAGGACTGCACATCTGGAAGCTCGGACAGTTTCTTGTGCAGTAAAACCGAAAGGGCCGAAATCTGTCCCCTCAGGGAACTAGCCGCCAGACCCTTCTCCAGTTCATCCTGGAGAAAAGATAGTATTCTGGCAACCTTAACCCTGTTCCAGGAAAAACAACGTTCTGCACACCAGTCTAAGTAGGTCTTCCACACAAGACTCTCAGAGAAACCCCTCTTGGCTAAGACTAAGTGTTCAATCTTCACGCAGTCAGCTTCAGAGAATCTAGATTTAGATGAACAAATGGACCCTGTATCAGCAGATCCCTGCGACAAGGTAATTTCCATGGCAGATATGAGGACATCCCCACCAGATCCACAAACCACGTCCTTCACGGCCAAGAAGGAGCAATCAGGATCACTGATGCCCGCTCCTGTTTGATGCGGGCCACTACACTAGGAATAAGTGGTAAAGGAGGAAAGAGATATGAGTTTGAACCTCCAGGGCACTGCCAGGGCATCTATAAGATCCGCCTGAGGATCCCTCAACCTAGACCTGTTCCTGGTCAACTTGGGATTGAGATGGGAGGCCATGAGATCTAACTCCGGCGTCCCCAACACTTTGCATATCTCTGCAAACACCTCGGGATGGAGAGACCATTCCCCTGGGGCAAAGGGTTGCCTGCTGAGAAAATCCACTTCACAGTTGTCCACACCCGGAATGTGGATCGCTGACAGCGAACAGCAGTGGGCCTCAGCCCACTCCAGTATCCAAGATACTTTCTTCATCGCCAGGGAACTTCTCGTTCCCCCCCTGATGGTTGATGTAGGCAACCAAGGTTATGTTGTCTGATTGGAATCTGATAAACTGGGATGAACCCAGAAGGGGCCAAGCCTTCAAGGCGTTGAAAATTGCCATAGTTCCAATATATTAATTGAAAGGGAGGACTCTTCCTGAGTCTACAGCCCCTGTGCCTTCTTGGCACCCCAAACAACTCCCCATCCGGATAGGCTTGCATCCGTAGTCACAATCTCCCAGGAAGGTCTTAACAAGCACGTCCCTTGGGGCAGATGATCTGGACAGAGCCACCAAGAGAATGATTCTCTCGACCGGCTGTCTAATACAATCTGTTTGGACAGAGCTGAATGATCGCCGTTCCACTGTCTCAACATGCATAGCTGTAGAGGCCTGAGATGGATTCTGGCGAGAGGAATGATGTCCATGCAGGACACCATAAGACCAATCACCTCCATACACTGAGCCACAGAGGGACACAAGGAGCTCCGGAGGGCAAGACAAGCTGAAGTTATCTTGCAACGTCTCTTGTCTGTTAGAAATATCCTCATGGATATGGAGTCTATGATAGTACCCAGGAATTCCACCCTGGTATTTGGGATAAGATAACTCTTTTCCAAGTTTATCATCCATGTGATCTAAGAAGAATGAGAAGAGACTCTGAGTGTTCTTCTGCAAGATGAAAGGATGGTGCCTGCACCAGAATATCATCCAAGTACAGTTCTACTGCGATCGCTTGGGTTCTGTCAATGGCTAGAAGGGCCCCCAGAACCTTCGTAAAGATTCTTGGAGCAGTATCTAGACCAAACGGAAGTGCAATGAACTGGAAGTGCTGATCCAGGAAAGCAAACTTCAGAAACTGAAAATTTTCCCTGTGTATTGGAACATGAAGGTATGCATCCTTCAAATCTATGGTGGTCATATACTGTCCTTCCTGAACTAGAGGAAGAATGGACCGTACCGTCTCCATCTTGAAAGAAGGAACACTGAGAAATGTGTTTAAGCACTTTAGGTACAGAACTGGGCGGAAAGTTCCCTCCTTCATTGTGACCATGAAAAGGTTTGAATAAAACTCCCAAACCTCTTTCTTTGATAGGCACGGGACAAAAACTTCTAAGGAGTATAGATCCCAAACGCACCCTAAAAAAGCATCCCTCTTTTCTGGTCTGGTAGACAGGTTCGAGAGTAGGAATCTGTCCCTGGGCGGATGAGATTTGAAACCTATCTTGTATCCCAGAGATATGACCTCCAGGACCCACGGATCCTGCACGACCCGGAACCAAGTGTCTGAAAAAAGATACAGTCTGCCCCCTACACAATCCGCTCCCGGATCGGGGTCCGCCCTTCATGCCTATTTTTTTCGGTGGGCTTATTATTCTGCTTGGATTTATTCCAGAACTGAGCCGGCTTCCAAGTACTCTTGGGTTGCTCGGCTTGGAGGAGGATTGTTGTCATTGGGATTTGTCAGAACGAAAGGAACAAAATTAGAATATTGTCGTCCCTTAGACTTGTTCTTTTTATCTTGCGGTAGGAAGGCACCTTTGCCTCTGGAAACTGTAGAAATAATGGCCTGGACCAATAAAATATTACCCTTGAAGGGAAGAGAAAGGAGTCTGGACTTAGAAGTCATATCCGCAGACCAAGACTTCAACCAAAGCGCCCGGCAGGCTAGGACCGCAAAGTCAGAGGCCTTTGCATTTAGGCGAATAACTTGCATGTTCACATCACAGATAAAGGAATTAGCAATTCTCAGAGTTATAATTTTGTCTTGAATATCCTATAGGGGAGACTCCACCTCAATGAGTTCCGACAAGGAGTTGCAACAGTAGGTAGCCGCTCCGGCAGCCACAGCCGCCGGTTGAGACAAAAAAACCTGTATGTTGAAACATCTTTCTCAGAAAGTTTTCCATTTTCTATCCATCGGCTCTCTGAACGAAGAACTATCCTCAAGAGGTATAGTAGTAAGTTTAGCAAGCATAGAGATAGCACCATCCACCTTAGGAATGGAGCCCCACAAATTCAGTTGAGAGTCCGGGACCGGGAACTTTTTATAAGTAGACGAGGGGGAAAAGGAAGAACCAATTCTTTCTCATTCGCACCATTTTAACCGGCACAGGAAAAGTCAAAGGAACTTTCCTGTCTTCGTAAACTCTGTCTAATTTAGGTAACATAGGTTCTTCAGGCAGTGCGGCCTCTAGAACCTTTAACTTAGACAGAACCTCCTTTAATAAAAAAATGCAAGTGCTTAATTTTAAATCTAACGGACGGTTCCTCCGCAGCACGAGGCTTAGACACCAAGGACTCCGACCCAGAAAGTTCACCCTCTGAAGCTACAGAGGTTAACTCATCATCTGATAACTGGGACATAATAGCTAAATCCGATAAATATTTTGATGACTCCGGGATAGGAGAGCTATGTTTAACCTTTATCTTGCGTTTGTTAGAGCAAGGTAATGCACTGAGGGCCGCAGACACCGCTTTTGCAACTGTGCGGCAAAGGCCGCAGGAAGAAGGCCCCCTCTGGATGGAGGATTAGATGTGCTACAGGGAACTGCATGTGTAGTGGATAATGTAGCAAGGGTAGTAATCTCACAGGACGCCGAGTCCTGAGAGGAAGACGGCTCAGAGGGACTAAGAGCCTTAGCAGGCTTGTCTCCCTCCTTAGACTTTATGTTTAAAGGGACAGTCAACACCAGAATTTTTGTTGTTTAAAAAGATAGATAATCCCTTTATTACCCATTCCCCAGTTTTGCATAACCAACACTGTTATATTAATACACTTTTTACTGCTGTGACTATCTTGTATCTAAGCATCTTCTGACCGCCCCTAATCACATGACTTTTATTTATTATCTATTGACTTGCATTTTAGCCAATTAGTGCAGTGTCTGCCACTAGCCACGGGCATGATCACAATGTTATCTATAGGGTTTACCTGAACTAATCTCCCCTGTTGTGAAAAGCAAATACAAAAGCATGTGATTAGAGGCGGCCTTCAAGGGTTTAGAAATGATCATATGAGCCTTCCTAGGTTTGCTCTCAACTAGAATACCAAGAGAACAAAACAAAATTGTTGATAAATTTAAATTGGAAAGTTGTTTAAAATTACATGCCCTATTTGAAAAATAAAAGTTTTTTTTGGACTTGACTGTCCCTTTAAATCGTTTTTATTGAAAATCATTCATTTGTGCCACAACAGAACATTTCAGATATCAGATATATAGCTACAAGAATTTTCACATACAATATGTATAAGTATCTCTATAAATTGCCAGTAAATGACACGTCCATAAGTCTTTCATATTCCATCTTATTTTCTCTTCATCCCACTCATTGCCATGATGGCCAGTCCCAGACAGTCCATAAGTGAGTGGGTGGCAGTGTTAATTTTGTCGACTAAAACTAGACTAAAATGACTATAAAACTAAAGAAATTCTGATGACTAAAATGCGACTAAAACTAAAATGACATTTTAGTCAAAAGACTATGACTAAAACTAAATCAAAATGACATTTTAGTCAAAAGACTATGACTAAAACTAAATCAAAATTTGCTGACAAAAACATTTTATGCAAGTTGATATAATCAATCCATATCTAATTACTGCTCTTTTGTAAAATTTACGAAACTTAATTTTATTAAATTTTAAGATAAATAAAGACATGTTATATACCACAACAGTTAAATCTGTTAAATCTGTATTGCATGTTCAAACCTTAATACCATAAATAAAAACAGGTTAATAAACCTTTACTCCAGGAGTATATAATGAGTTTGGAAGTTCTAGAGCAGTGCTAATATCGTTGCCGAAACTTTTTCGAATCTGTGAACAATCAATTGATTCTTCCTATAGAAATAAGCATAACCCTCAAGTATGGGTTTAAGT
Source organism: Bombina bombina (assembly GCF_027579735.1). Lineage (NCBI taxonomy): Eukaryota > Metazoa > Chordata > Amphibia > Anura > Bombinatoridae > Bombina > Bombina bombina. Next base: position 806,713,070 of record NC_069504.1, read on the forward strand.
TATGCTGTGCCTGTGCTATCTGCAGAAACTTTTTGTTGTGTTGAGTTACTTGATACTTGTTTTAATTATTAACAGAGAACTGTTAAAGGTTTTATATTGGGTAATATGTTCAATTTAGCCAATACAGTTTACAGTTGTTTTTTTTTATATTTTAAAGTTGCACTTCTGTTTTTTTATGAAACTTGGTTTTATTTAATTGTAAGTTTAATAAAGATGTTACATATCACAACGGCTAAATCTGTGTCTATATTGCATGTTTAAACCTTAATACCATAAATATTAACAGGTATTATGTTTACTCCTGGAGTATGTAATCCGTTTGCAAATGATAGAGAAATGCTTAAATAACGCATTACACTTTAACTAAACCCCTTAGATTTTAGTCGACTAAAATCTACTGGGATTTAGTCGACTAAAATCTACTGAAAATTCAGTCGACTAAAACTAAAACAATTCAGATGACTAAAATACGACTAAAACTAAAATGGCATTTTAGTCAAAAGACTAAAACTAAGACTAAATTGAAATTTGACGTCAAAATTAACACTTGTGGGTGGTCTCTGTTGTTGCACTATCAAGATTAAGATAACTTGTACATACTTTTTTTTTTTTTCCTAACAAACAAATAACTGAAACAAACTTAGTAATTCACAATACGTGTCTGGATGCCAAGGAGTGGTTTAACTATCTTAGATTCATATAGTACCTCATAGATCCCAAGTTGCCTTCCCTCTTAGCCCTATCTAGTGGTCCAAGCAGGACAATTAAAGCCATCTCTAATAATCCAATAGAACCATACCTCATCATTCGTATCTTTTGTGCCTAACGACCAAGCTGCACATTCATACATATTGTAGGTGTGCTGAATTTTATTCTTAATTTATAACTAGGTGGGTGTACCCACCTTCCAGTATTTGGCTATACAGGTTCTTACTACCGTACATAGGATTCTAATGAAGGTATTTATAGGCTTATTGTATTTTTTAATCCTTTCATGTAGCAACGCTTGTGCAATGCTAAGGTGTATCTGTTCATCTAATAAGTTTCTTAACATGGAAGAAAGTGCCCTCCATATGGTTTGGACCTCTGTACAGTCCCACAGCATGTGTCGGTAGGTTCCCAGTTCTCCACACCCTCTATAGTCTAGGATTGTTTTGTGTCATATGTGAGGTTCTAATTGGTGTTAGATACCATCTAAACATTGTCTTCAGAATGTTTTCCCTTAAGTCTGCACTTAGCAATCCCTTAGTGGCTGTATTGTAAACCTCATACCATGTGTCTATCGTCCTTCTCTAGATCCGTTTCCCATTTGAGCATTAGTGTGTTTTTGGTCTTGGAACTCAACTTTTGGATACCTAGTTATAATGTAGAAATGGTGTGTTTTGGTCTGACCTGTGAACTGCAGAAACCCTCTATTATCGATTTATTTTTAACATTTGCTTTTCTAAGGTATGCACGTAGAGATGATGTCAACTGCAGATACAAGTACCAGTGGATTTTTGTAGGAGATATTCTCTCCTGAATTTGGGTAAAAGTCATTACCTTGTTCTGTTCCAGCTGATCTGCCACCCGGTATAGTCCTTTATTTTCCCACTTAGCCACTTCTCTCTGTGACTCCCCGTGTTGTAAGTATCGAATAGGCTGTAATGTTGACCCCACTGGACAAAATCCATTTTTTTTGCTCTAACTCTTACCAAATATATTGGGTGCTCTCACTGGCCGTCGAAAGGCAGGAGCCCGGTCTACGTGTCGAAGTTTTACGTTCCCAGATAATGGCGTCTGTTTTATCCCATTTTCCCATGTCTGATTCTAACTGTATCCAAAGAGCTTCCTGTTTAGATCTGAGTATCAACGTGTCTTGGGCCAATCTGGATGCTTTGTAGTAATCAATTAAATTTGGCACCCCCAACCCACCTAAACTTTTATGCTTAGTCATAATTTTGCTAGCTATTCTGGCGGTCTTTTTACCCCTAATAAATGCTAGAATGTCCAACTGCAGCCTCTCTATGTCAGAATATGTAACCTTTATGGGAAGGGCCCTAAAGAGATAAAGCAGTCGGGGCAATTTCGTCATCTTCACCGCTGACATCCTCCCTATCCAGGAGAAATTGTAGTTTCTCCATTTTTGAATTTCTCGTCTTATGGACTTATATAGTGGAAGATAATTAGCTTTGTATAGTTGATGAACCTGAGGTGTCAGGTATACCCCCAGATATTTTAATGTTGGTTTCATCTGTCTTAATTCAAAATTGATCTCTAGCAGTTTCTTTGTGTGTTGGGGGATCTCTATTGGTAATATTTCGCATTTATCTAAATTGATTCAATAACCTGAAATTGTTGAAAAGTCATTAAGTACCGAATAAAGGTTGGGCAGAGATAAAAGAGGTTTAGTTAAAGTGATTAACACGTCATATGCAAAGAGATTTAGCTTGTATTCAATTTCCCCTATTTTGACTCCCGAGATGTTTGGATTAGCCCTTATTTTAGCTGCCAATGGCTCGATGCATAGCGCAAATAATAAAGACGACAGTGGGCACCCTTGCCTTGTACCATTTAAAATTGGGAAAGCACTGGATCTATATCCATTAGAGGAAACCTGGGCCATCGGGCCAGTGTATATTGCTTCTATAGCCTCAACAAAAGAACCCCCAAAGTTCATCTGTGTCAAAATCTTCCTCATATACCCCCAGTCCACCCTATCGAATGCCTTCTCCGCATCCAGTTATAGAAGCAGAGAAGGCGTTTTTGTCTCAGTCAAGTAATGGATAGTGCTTATCAAGCGTCTAATATTGTCAGGGGCCTCTCTGTCCTTTATAAAGCCCACCTGATCTTTGTGTATTAGTTTGGGCAGTATATGTGTGAGTCTATTAGCCAAAATGTTAGTGAAAATCTTCAAATCTTGATTAATTAGGGATATGGGGCGATAGCTAGAGCATTTTTTCGGATCTTTGTCCGGTTTAGGTATGACTATTATCTTTGCTTGTAGCAATTCAGGGGGAACTGGGTTACCTCTCATAATGTAATTGCAAAATTTAGTTAGATGGGGGACTAGACTTTCTGTGAATAGTTTGTAGTATTCCCCAGGAAAGCCATCTGGCCCAGCAGCCTTTCCCGGTTTTAAAGCTCTGATTGCTAGGACTACTTCTGATTTCGTTATGGGTTCGTTCAAAATGTTTTTATCTTCCTCCGTCAATTTTTCTAAAGGGGCAGATCCTAAAAAGTAGTGTGTGAGTCTCTCCACTTCCGGGGAGTAATTAACTTTTTGACCGTCATATAATTCTGCATAAAACTCCCCAAACGTGTTTACTATCTCTTGAGGGTGGGCGGTGGTAGTGCCGTCCTTTTTTTCAATTAACGCTATATTAGCTGCTTTAAATCTCTCTCTAATCCTATGGGCCAAAAATGTATCTGATTTGTTGGCATAAATAAAGTATTGAGATTTCAGTCTCATTATGGCTCTAGTAGCCTGGGAGTTCATATGTTTTGCTATCAATTCCCTTTTCTTTTGTAGAGCACTTAAAATAGAATGACTCCCTGTCAGCTTATGTTGTCTCTCTAGAAGTGTTATCTCTCCAAGTGTCTGTGCCAAATCTTTTCTTACCTTTTTGTTATGTGTTGTTTTTCCTTGGATAAGTGTACCCCTAATCACTGCCTTGTGAGCCGCCAATACCTGAGTTGGGTTGTCGGTCGTCCCTGTATTTATTTCCCAGTAGTCAGTGAGATGATGTAAGGTTTTGGAATACATTTTTGGGTTTTTATGTAACACAGGGTCATAGGCCCACGACCTAATTCTATTAGGATCACTCATGCCTTTCAGTCTAAGCTCCACTATAGAATGGTCTGACCACACACATGGGAAGATATTAGTTGAAATTAGCATCAGCTGCAGTATTTGACTAGTGTATATATAATCCAGTCGCGAGTAAGTGTTGTGTGCCGCTGAATAAAATGTAGTATCATTTGTGTTGCCATTTAAAGTAATCCAGGTATCAAGTAGTGAGTGGGAGCTTAATGAGTTATGTATAGATTTAATAATACTGTTGCGCCTCTGTTGTTTGTTTGACATAAGTATCTTGTTCTGGTTACCCTGTGTTGTCATGGGAGTGTTGAAATCTCCTGCTAAAATTATTCTGGTTTGCGACCATTGTGTCAGAAGCTGTGAAAGGTTTTCAAAAAATAAGTGCTGTTTTTCATTGGGTGCATAGACATTACACAAAACAGTGTCTACGTTGTCTAATTGGCCTTTTAAAATTATATATCTACCTTCCGCGTCAGTGATACTGGACTCGTGTATAAAATTAACCGTGGACTGAATTAATATCGATACCCCTCTTTTTTTTGTTCCTACTGTAGCATGATAGTGTGTAGAGAATTTTTTAGTCCAATAATATGGGAGATGAGGTTCAACCAAATGTGTCTCCTGTAAAAATAATATGTTGGCTCTAAGTGTAGTGTATTGTTTAAAGGCTATTCGTCTTTTGACGTCTGTATTTAAACCCCTTACATTGTGGGAGATAATCTTCAATTCACCTGCCATAACTAAATTGGTTCAAACTTTCTAACTTACCTTGCAGTAAGCAAACCCCAATACATGCATCACACCATTTATCTCTGCTATTTTCCAAGCAATATTTCTTCTCTGTAAACTCGAGGGAATCCAACAATGAGAGTCTTCCACTCCCGGCATCCTTAAACACATACGATAAATAACATACAAACATAATAACATAACTTATAACCCATGTGGTGGGTCTCATAAGTCTCTACCTACCCAAAAAAGAAAACTGAGGGTAGAGAAGGAAAAATAAAGGCTGAAAAAAGAGATTGAGTAAAAAAAAAAAAAAGGGGGGTAAGGAAAAAGAGTGACAAAAGGAATTAAGAAGAAGAAATTAATGAAGTTAAGAAAAACGTTTCTGAGGGTGTTGCTTCAGCAACACTGGTCTAGATAAATTTCAAGTGCTGGATCGTGATGTTCAGTCCAATCCCTCTTACTGTGAACTGGATATTCTTTTAATATTACAAAGAAAAAGGAAGTCCACAGTGTCCATGACCTAGTTTGGATTATATCAGACCATCATAGGTCTCCAAGTTTGCATCAAATAGGTCAAAATATATGCTGTCGAGATGTTGTGGGCTCGTCTAAGTCTTCATAGGAGCCTGTAATCTTTGAAAGAGAAGAGTCCCATAGGTTCTTTGCTGGATTGTGACGAGGAACTTAGGTCTTCTGTTTTTTCCTGTTCGGCTTGGACCACTGTGCTATTGATGTCTGGTCTGCTATTTTCTGTGGACGAGTTGACTGTGTGGAGGACGGAAGCACTAGTGCGTCTAAACCCAGAATGTTGCAGACTTCTGGTATATCCATTGGTTCTTTAATCGTAATAGTTTTGGAGTCTTTGGTGATATAGAGGGCAAAGGGAAAACCCCATTTATAGGGGATTTGATGTTTCCTCAGAAGCTGTGTAAGTGGTCTCAGGGAGCCCTTTCATTGTAGAGTCCGGATGCTAAGATCCTGATAAAATTGTATTATGTTTCCCTGGAATTTAAACGTGGGATTTTTCCGCGCTGCTTGCAGGATCTTATCTTTATCTTGAAATAGTGCCATCTTGATTATAATGTCTCTGGGAGGCATACCCTCCTTAGGTCTAGGTTTGAGGGCTCTGTGTGCTCTATCAATCCCCATGTTGAATTCTTCTTTCTCCGCCGTCACCTGATGGAAAAGTTGGGCTATATAGAAGAGGAGATCTTTGTTTTGAATAGCCTCTGGCACTCCTTTCAATCTAATATTATTTCTCCTACTCCTATTTTCCAGATCTTCAATTTTCTCATGGATCTCATTAATCTCTTGGTGGTGGGCAGCCACCGATTGAGTGACATTAGTAATATCTTCTACTAGAGTATCAGTATGCTCCTCTAAGGAGTCTATGCGACCTCCCAGGTCTGTTATTTCTGTTTTAATTTCTGCAAGGCTGTTAGTCATCACCGTATGCATACTGTCAATTTTATTCCATAATCTTTCAAAATTCGATGTGATGTCCTGTTTAGAGACTAAGCCTCTCAAATCTGCTTTTGTAACTGGGGTCAGGTCTTCACCTATCTCTGTAGGTTCCATAATTGCTTCCCCTTGATCTTCCAAGTCTGGCTCTACTGTAAGGTTTGATCTTGAGTTCTGTGTTGCTTTAAAAAAGGTGTTTACTGTAACCGATTTGGGTGTTTTATCTCCCTTAATCAGTCTTCTGGTAGACATTATAATAGTGTCCTTAATTGTATCCTGTACTGTAGCTTCCACAGTTAATGACTTGTTTGAACAGGCTAAAGGTGTCTCCACAAGTTAAAGCTCTCTTCTATTTATCTGCCATCTTTCACTTAGATGATAGATCTTCCCTATGACTTTTGGGTTATATTGTCTCACCCACGTTGTCTGCCTCTATTATAGGTAGCTGCAGTTACACCCTCCCTGTTATGGTAATAGGCATATAATGGCGCCTAATTTGTCCTCTAGCTTCCCCTCAGTAAGATTCTGTTTGATTTATTGCTCCACTATTAGTTTATGACATCCACATATTTAGTATATTAATATGCTTACAGCATGGCCTCACCTCTTTGTCAGTATCGTGCAGTTCTTCCTTGTCTGTCAGACATCCTGCTGTGTTGTTATTTTTGCAGCCTCTGCAGGTCCGGCGCCATCTTGGGAGCTCTGTATGACGTGTGTGGCCTCTATCAGTTACAATGCTAGCGACTATCTCCTTATTTATGCCCCTCTTCAAGGGGCCTTCGAGTCTCAGTCGCCTGTCGCTGTATATTTTACTGAAGCTAGCCTTCTCCTGACCTCCGGTGAGTCTGCTGTTGTTCCGGCACAGCTCTTCACTTCTGTGTCCGCCTCCGTGATTTGCCACTTCCTCCTCTGTCTGCAGCAGTCCTCTCCGATTGTAGTAGGTTTAATAGATGTTCCCCATTAGTTTTAAATGTAAAGTGCAGCACTTGGGGTTATTACAGCTATCCGTTAGCCAGTGTGCTAAGCGGAGCTCTGCAATTACGCGACCATCTCTCTGCTCAGTCAGGCCACGCCTCTCCTCCTTAGACTTTATAATGGTGTTAAGGCATGTGGAACATAATTGAGTGGGCGGGAAAACCACGGCCTCACAATATAAACAGGTATGGTTTAGTATAGAAGGAGTACATTCTATCGTGACAGAATCCACCATAGCTGAGGTTATACCCACAGAAGGACACAAATTAAAACTTTTTTTTTATGTTTCAAATTGGCTGGGGCACTCACCACCTCCTAGACCCAGACAGTTAAAAGAGGAACTCTCTCCTCAGGTTCAAGTCTCAGCCGGAATGGAGGGAATGAACATAGATGTTATTACAAGTACAGCAATTAATAGGAGCTGTGCAACACTTTCAAAAAACGAAAGTGCAACTTAAAAGTGAAACCTGTTTGTTCCAGCCAAAAACACACAGTCTATCAGCCCACAAAGCAGTAATTAATACACAGATTAATTAACCACAAATGTTCAATAAACCCCCTTCAGAGGATATTAACCCTGGATCCTATCAAGGTAAAAAGGAGCCAGATCCTATCAAGGTAAAAAGGAGCCACACTGTGACCCTGTTATAGCGTTTTATGTGTAAAAATTTAATCAATCTTACCTCCAGGATCCATGCTGTGGAACAGAACACAGCCTCTCAAGTGTGACAGTCTTATAGCAGCGCTCCTGACATGGACTTCAGTGAGAGAAAGCAGGCAGTGAAACTCACCAACACTGATTGCTTAGGAGCTGTTAGCAGTAGTCTGGATGGTTTCACAGAAAAACTTTCCCTGCATCTCCAGACTTTAACTTTCATCAATACTCTCACTGAGAGGTTGACATGACTACTTAAAACTCCAGTCCTATCTTGAAGGGCAGATACCCTTTTTCAGGACTCCCCGAATCTTCTTACACTTCTCTGCCACTTCCTATGACGAAAGGCAAAGAATGACTGGGGTAATGAGGAAGTGGGTGGGATATATAAGCCTTTGGCTGGAGTGTTTTTGCCTCCTCCTGGTGGCCAGGTGTTGTATTTCCCAACAGTAAGGAATGAAGCCGTGGACTCTCCCTATCTTAGGAAGGAAATAATAATAATAGAGGAACAGATTAATATAGAAATTAGGATTCCAGGTTTGGTGCCATATTTTATGTCATTTGGATCAGGTTAGTTTGATCTTTTTTCTATAGAGGGATGCCCAAATAGTATAAAAGAAGCCAAATTTGAGTGAGCCAAGATCCTTTTAATAGAGGAAAAGCTTGGTTCCTTATTCAGAACTTCCCATTGAAACCCATGGTAGTTCGGTTGACAGGATTGGTGCCATATTTACTGAACAATATAATATGGCTCAGGCTACATTTAACTTTTTCTTATAAAGGGATGCTCAATTAGTATAAAAGAAGCCAAATCTTGGTGAGCCAAGGTGGTTTTCATAGAGGAAATGCTCAGTTCCTTATTCAGAATTTTCCTTTGAAATGCATTGAAGTTAGAGTGCTAGATTTGATTCTCTAGGGGAGAAACAGAAAACAGAGCGCATCCACGATCTAAGTGTAGTATTAAAAAACACAGTTTATTCCAGAAAATAAAATAACGATTTCACACTCACAAAAGAGCCCTCAAACATATGAGGTATGTAGGTACATTCATCAGATATAAGACTTCATACTCCTCCAGCGATAATGCAGTGCTTTTCGATGTCCCACTGTATATGTGATGCCTGTATTACTGTATGGCTCTAACAGGGGAAGTTAAGTATACTGCCAGGCTGGGGGTGATTTAGAAATATGTGTAAAAGGAGATCGTGAAAATACCGCTGTATATTCCTATGCAATTAAGCCGGCTATTGCCTAGAAAACAGCGTGTACAACAGTCCCTTCTCCTAGGATTATGGGCGTGGCCTTACGCGTTTCGCGGGCTCCTCCCACTTCGTCAGAGGCTATGCCCATCCTTCCATAATCCTCCCTCTTAACCGGTTCAGCTATACACCCCCCCAAATGTTCTATTGGTTATTGCAGGGGGTGTGCGATCAGTAGGTGTATTTGCCATATGTGTGTCTTTGAGTTTTTCTGCTCTCACATTAACCTATTGCATGCCGATTAGATTGCGGATTTCTATATTAAGGCATATAAATATTGAGGTATAGCTTAGTTTGTTTCATTTTGAAACTATTGAAGTGTGGCACTATATAGCCCTCCTTAAAAGACATATGGCTACATATAGCAGTTAATAACAGTAATCAGAATTGGCGATTAACAATAGGATCCGATAAAATTTAGAAATACATAGTGTATCATATATCAATTGTACAAAGTTTTAGCTAGCACATATTTAAAAAATCTAATAAAAAACAATTGATGATATATATTTAGATAAATAAATAAAATATTTCTTAGTAAACGTTAAAATCACATATAAATGAATAATTCATTCTTCTCTTACATAAAATAAAGTCTAGTTAGATATTGTAGATCATCTTACATCTATATTGGTTTTTATATATATAAAAAGCAAGAAAGTTAATTAATTCATGATTTCCCTAGATGGCTTTGTTTGTTAAAATATAATAGTGTCTCAAGGATGTCCAAATCGAAGTAAGACTATTAAAAAATACTTGGCATTAGTTCCTTATACCTATGGCAGTTTAATGCATGTGTCAAAACTTAGCTAAAAAAACTAAATCTCTATTTTACCTAGTTATAATTGTGATAATGTTAGTGTACTCAGTACATTTTAGTACAATGTAAAAAGAGGTTGCGTGAAAATCAATACATAAATAAATAAGGTTAAAAATTCCAAAAGTTAATAAATACATTTGCAACCTTGCTTGAATGTTTTCCAAAAGATCTCACATCAGTCACAAATAAACACTTTTGGGTATATATTTATAAAGTGTCTTATGTTGTATTTAAATTTCCAAGAATGCTGCTAGATCTATGTCTCGATTAAGTCCCCCCGGAACCATAGTTTGTAACCTATGGATCCAGAAGGACTCGCGTTGTCTGAGTTGTAGAAGGCGATTACCTCCTCTTATGTTTCTTTTTATATGTTCTATTCCAATAATCGTTAGATCTGAACTATCTTTGTTATGTGTTTCTAAAAAGTGGGCAGAGACTCCATGTGTATCTAGGCCTATATCTATATTTCTAAGGTGTTCACTAAACCTCGTTTTTAAAGAACGTTTAGTGCGACCTATATAGATTTTATTACATGAACATCTTAGTAGGTATACTACATAGTTTGTTTTGCATGTAATAAGATCCTTAATTTCATATTTTCTATCTTCATTCGCTCCACAGAAATAGTGATTATTGGGGTCTATATGAGCACAGCAAGTACAGCCTTTTCGTCCACATCTGAAAAAGCCTTTAGTTTGTTTTTCTAACCAATTCTTTTCCTTCTTGCATGATTTTAACATACTGGGACTGATTTTGTTTTTTACACTGATATTCTTTTTGAAAATTACTTGGCCTTTATCGCTTAAGGCTTCTTTTAATATTGTATCTTGCATTAGTATAGGCCAGAGTTTTTTGACGGCCCCCTCAATATCTTTTGCTGCTCTGTTATATTTAGTAATGAGCTGTAATTTTCGTTTTTCCATTTTTCCATTGTTAGTCAAATCTTTTATTTTAGATTTATTAATAAGGGTTTTCCTATCCATTGCCTCTACCTTATTTTTAGTTTCTCTCATGATCTTCCCTACCCTTAGATAATAATCGATTATATTCCTCTTGGAATCTGTTAGTAGGGTTACAGTCCAGTCTGCAATAGGTTGCCTTGTCACTTAACAATCTTTCAGCTTCTGCTATGTATTCTTTTTTTATCTTGCACCACGATCCCTCCGCCTTTATCGGCGCTGCGGATCACTAGTTCTCTATTTTAACTCAGATCTTTGAGTGCCGATTTTTCAGCTTTTGTAAGGTTTGCTTTCTTCTGATTTTTTCGACTATTATTAGTTTTATCTCTTGTACAAATGTCTGAGAGTTCTTTCTCTAATAAACTTTCAAAAACTGAAATAAAGTGACCTTTTGACTGATAGGGGTAAAATGATGATTTCTCCTGTTAAGTGTAGTCAGTCCACGGGTCATCCATTACTTATGGAATATTTCTCTTCCTAACAGGAAACTGCAAGAGAATTACCCAGCAGAGCTTGCTATATAGCTCCTCCCCTCACCTATCATACTCAGTCATTCTCTTGCAGCCTAACTAAAAAAAGGAAGCTGTGAGAGATCTGTGGTGTTTTTTTTAACTTAGTTTATTCTACAATCAAAAGTTTGTTATTTTTAAATGGCACCGGAGTGTGCTGTTTATTCTCAGGCAGCATTAGAAGAAGAATCTGCCTGGGTTTCTTTCTATGGTCTTAGCAGACGTAACTAAGATCCACTGGCTGTTTCTCATCTGAGGCGTGAGGTAACTTCAGAAAAGGGGAATAGCATGCAGGGCCCCCCTGCAACAAATGAGGTATGCGCAGTAATTTATTTTCTGAGGAATGGAATTGACTGAGAAAATACTGCTGATACCATTGTAAAGTAAGTTCAGCCTTAAATGCAACGATAGCGACTGGTATCAGGCTGATGTGTGTGTGTGTGTGTGCACTGAATGTATTTTCTAAGGAATGGAATTGACTCTGAAAATACTGTAAATACTGAAATAATGTATGAGCCTTAACTGCAGTAAAAGCGACTGGTAGCAGGCTTATTAATAATAATACATAACTTTCAAATGTATGTTTAAAACGTTTACTGGCTTGTTAATCGTTTTTGTGAGGTACTTGGTGATAAAACTTATTAGGGCATGATCCTAGACGACATTCTGATACAAGCATCAAGTTTTCAAACTGCCAAGTCTCATACAGAGATAGTTCTGGCATTTCTGAGGTCGCATGGGTGGAAGGTGAACGTGGAAAAGAGTTCTCTATTACCACTTACAAGAGTTCCCTTTCTAGGGACTCTTATAGATTCTGTAGAGATGAAAATTTACCTGACAGAGGCCAGGTTATTAAAACTTCTAAATGCTTGCCGTGTCCTTCACTCCATTCCACACCCGTCAGTAGCTCAGTGCATGGAAGTAATCAGCTTAATGGTAGCGGCAATGGACATAGTACCATTTGCGCGCCTGCATCTCAGACCGCTGCAATTGTGCATGCTAAGTCAGTGGAACGGGGATTACTCAGATTTGTCCCCCCTACTAAATCTGGATTAAAAGACCAGAGATTCTCTTCTATGGTGGCTCTCTCGGCCACATCTGTCCAAGGGGATGACCTTTCGCAGGCCAGATTGGACGATTGTAACAACAGACGCCAGCCTTCTAGGCTGGGGAGCAGTCTGGAATTCCCTGAAAGCTCAGGGATTATGGACTCAGGAGGAGAAACTCCTCCCAATAAATATTCTGGAGTTAAGAGCAATATTCAATGCTCTCCTAGCTTGGCCTCAGTTAGCAACTCTGAGGTTCATCAGATTTCAGTCGGACAACATCACGACTGTGGCTTACATCAACCATCAAGGGGGAACCAGAAGTTCCCTAGTGATGTTGGAAGTCTCAAAGATAATTCGCTGGGCAGAGTCTCACTCTTGCCACCTGTCAGCGATCTACATCCCAGGCGTGGAGAACTGGGAGGCGGATTTTCTAAGTCGCCAGACTTTTCATCCGGGAGAGTGGGAGCTCCATCCGGAGGTCTTTGCTCAACTGATTCGTCGTTGGGGCAAACCAGATCTGGATCTCATGGCGTCTCGTCAGAACGCCAAGCTTCCTTTTTACGGATCCAGGTCCAGGGACCCGGGAGCGGTGCTGATAGATGCTCTGACAGCCCCTTGGGTCTTCAACATGGCTTATGTGTTTCCACCATTCCCAATGCTTCCTCGTTTGATTGCCAAGATCAAACAGGAGAGAGCTTCGGTGATTCTGATAGCGCCTGCGTGGCCACGCAGGACCTGGTATGCAGACCTAGTGGATATGTCGTCCTGTCCACCGTGGTCTCTGCCTCTGAGACAGGACCTTCTAATTCAGGGTCCTTTCAAACATCCAAATCTAATTTCTCTGAGGCTGACTGCATGGAGATTGAACGCTTGATTCTATCAAAGCGTGGTTTCTCGGAGTCGGTTATTGATACCTTAATACAGGCTAGGAAGTCTGTTACCAGAAAAATTTACCATAAAATATGGCGTAAATATTTACGTTGGTGCGAATCCAAGAGTTACTCATGGAGTAAGGTTAGGATTCCTAGGATATTGTCCTTTCTACAAGAGGGTTTAGAAAAGGGCTTATCTACTAGTTCGTTAAAGGGACAGATTTCTGCTCTGTCTATTCTTCTACACAAACGTCTGGCTGAAGTTCCAGACGTTCAGGCTTTCTGTCAGGCTTTAACTAGGATTAAGCCTGTGTTTAAGTCTGTTGCTCCGCCGTGGAGCTTAAACTTAGTTCTTAATGTTCTTCAAGGCGTTCCATTTGAACCTCTTCATTCCATTGATATCAAGTTGTTATCTTGGAAAGTTCTGTTTTTGATGGCTATTTCCTCGGCTCGAAGAGTCTCTGAGTTATCTGCCTTACATTGTGATTCTCCTTGTCTGATTTTTCATTCAGACAAGGTAGTCCTGCGTACTAAACCTGGGTTCTTACCTAAGGTAGTTACTAACAGGAATATCAATCAAGAGATTGTTGTTCCATCTCTGTGTCCTAACCCTTCTTCAAACAAGGAACGACTTTTGCATAATCTGGACGTAGTCCGTGCCCTGAAATTCTATTTGCAGGCAACTAAGGATTTTCGTCAAACTTCTTCCCTGTTTGTCGTTTACTCTGGACAGAGGAGAGGTCAAAAGGCTTCGGCTACCTCTCTCTCTTTTTGGCTTCGTAGCATAATACGCTTAGCCTATGAGACTGCTGGACAGCAGCCTCCTGAAAGGATTACAGCTCATTCTACTAGAGATGTGGCTTCCACCTGGGCCTTTAAAAATGAGGCCTCTGTTGAACAGATTTGCATGGCTGCGACTTGGTCTTCGCTTCACACTTTTTCAAAATTTTACAAATTTGACACTTTTGCTTCGTCGGAGGCTATTTTTGGGAGAAAGGTACTTCAGGCAGTGGTTCCTTCTGTTTAATGTTCCTGCCTTGTCCCTCCCTTCATCCGTGTACTTTAGCTTTGGTATTGGTATTCCATAAGTAATGGATGACCCGTGGACTGACTACACTTAACAGGAGAAAACATAATTTATGCTTACCTGATAAATTCCTTTCTCCTGTAGTGTAGTCAGTCCACGGCCCGCCCTGTTTTTACGGCAGGTCTAAATTTTAATTAAACTCCAGTCACCACTGTACCCTATGGTTCCTCCTTTCTCGTCTGCTTTGGTCGAATGACTGAGTATGATAGGTGAGGGGAGGAGCTATATAGCAAGCTCTGCTGGGTAATTCTCTTGCAGTTTCCTGTTAGGAAGAGAAATATTCCATAAGTAATGGATGACCCGTGGACTGACTACACTACAGGAGAAAGGAATTTATCAGGTAAGCATAAATTATGTTTTCTTTTTTAGAAGGCTATGTGTCATTGGTATATCTTTCGCCTCCTCCTCTAAATCTCTTAGTATATTAAAAAGCCTTTCGTCTTCAGTTTCACCATTTTCTTCCAAATTTATATGTGTATTGATTATACTTGAGTCATCTAGATTAATTGTTGTTAACTCTATTTGATTCTCTATTCCTTTCTCTTTTAATTTAAAATGTCTAGTCAGAGTAAGTTTTCTAATCAGTTTCTTGGTGTCTATGTATAATTCAAAATTGTTGGGAGCTATATCTGGTGCAAAGGATAAACCCTTCTTTAATAGGGTTTCCTCTTATCTAGTTAGGATTTTTGTTGATATATTATAGATATCTTGACTAAATGTTTCTAGTAGTGTGCATCTTTCCCTTTTTTGTTTCTTGGTTCTACATGCCACACCTCCTCTACATCCTCTTCGTCTGGTTCTATCCCTCTTTTTGGGTTCCTGTTCCCTTCTTGATAATTTTCTCTCGTGCGTTGGCCTAAAAAACGATCTTCAACTTGTTCCCTTATATATGGGAAATATCCCCCCTAGATCTTTTTTCTGTTCTTTGTTATTATAATTATTGGTATGACTATTTTTTCTTTGCTGATTAGTCTTATTATTGTAATTCCCACTAGTGGTAGTACTTACTTTTTGGTGATTAGTTCTAGGTCTTGCACTTAAGCCTTCCCTATATTGTGGATCTGATTTTGTCCATGAGGGGATTCTATCTTCCCTAAAATGTCCACCATTGTAATAGTTTGTCCTTTCCTTATATGGGACACTTGTATTGTTGTTATTCCCCATTTTTGGTGTATTTTTATTTTTATTATGATGCTGTACTTGTTTTCCATTCTTTTTATTTACATTAGATTTTGGTTGACCATTTATATATCTCATTTGTTTATTGCCTTTGTCTCTCAATGGGCTCTCTGGTTTCTCAAAATTAGTGTCAGCAGGTGATTTATCATTTGTCTCTGTTTGTGAGTTTATATCTCCATATAGGGCATTATATAGTTTCTTTTTCTTATTTTTGATAACTTCAGATTCAAAGTGTTTTAGAGTAGTTCTGTTTCTATTGTCCAATTCTTTATATAGGACATCTTCCCTATATTCATTCAAAACACTTTCAACCTGAGTTATTTCATTTGTAAGTGTTTCTACTTTTTTATCTCAATATTTCTTGAGAATTCTTATACATTTTCTAGAGCATTCATCCATGGCTTCCTCCCATTCACTATGGAATTCTACCTCTTCTAGTTCAAAAATGGATGCCTTGTGAAGTTTAAGCCCTTTTGGGATTACTCCATATTTCTCAAAGTTTTCTAAAGTAATTAGATCATACCAACAATTGATCTGTGATTTGTATATTTTTTCTAATTTTCTAAATAGTATCTTAGGTATCTTAGGAAAAGAATACATAGCAGAAGCTGAAAGATTGTTAAGTGACAAGGCAACCTATTGCAGACTGGACTGTAACCCTACTAACAGATTCCAAGAGGAATATAATCGATTATTATCTAAGGGTAGAGAAGATCATGTCTTGAAAAATCAAGAGTACAGATATTTGGTTGTAGAGGACCCAGTACTCCCAATTTTCTATCATCAACCTAAAATACACAAGGGTCTCAAGAACCCACCTGGCAGACCGATTGTGTCTGGAATCGGAGGCCTCACAACCAAATTATCCGAATACATTGACCATATATTGAAACCCATGGTTCCTTGCCTTAGATCATATGTACAGGATACCATCCATATACTTAAAATATTAGAAAATCTTGTATGGCAGGAGGGTTACATGTGGGTTACAATGGATATATGCTCTTTGTATACATCAATTCCTCATGCTTTCGGCATCACAGCAGTAAAATATTTTTGTGAAAAATGTGGATATATCAATGAAACTCAGGCAAACTTCCTCGAATTGGCAATGGATTTTATATTAAAGAAAAATTATTTTCTTTTTTGAAGGCAAGTATTTCCTCCAGACCAGGGGAACGGCGATGGGAACAAAATTTGCCCCAAATTTCGCCAACCTCTATATGGGGTGGTGGGAGGATCTATTTGTCTTCAATCTAGAAAATCCCTACAAAGATAACATTAAACATTGGTTTCGTTACATAGATGACATAATAATTGTATGGCAAGGGACCAGTGAAAAATTAGCTGACTTTGTAGAATATGCAAACAAAAACACACTAAATCTTAGTTTCACTATGGAGTCAAATCCTATCAAAGTTACATTTTTAGACTTAGAAATCATACAAGAGAAAGGGGATGTATATACCAACCTCTATAAGAAACCTACAGATACGAATGGCTATCTGCATGCCAAAAGCGGCCATCACAAAAAATGGAAAATGAATATTCCGTTAGGCCAATACCAGAGAGCAAAACGAAACTGTACTAGACAGAGTGACTTCACAAAAGAAACTGAAGTCATTACAAATCGGTTCCTAGCCAAAGGATATCCAGAAGAAATCCTGAGAGAAACTAAAAATGAGGTAGAGGCAATGGATAGGAAAACCCTTATTAATAAATCTAAAATAAAAGATTTGACTAACAATGGAAAAATGGAAAAACGAAAATTACAGCTCATTACTAAATATAACAGAGCAGCAAAAGATATTGAGGGGGCCGTCAAAAAACTCTGGCCTATACTAATGCAAGATACAATATTAAAAGAAGCCTTAAGCGATAAAGGCCAAGTAATTTTCAAAAAGAATATCAGTGTAAAAAACAAAATCAGTCCCAGTATGTTAAAATCATGCAAGAAGGAAAAGAATTGGTTAGAAAAACAAACTAAAGGCTTTTTCAGATGTGGACGAAAAGGCTGTACTTGCTGTGCTCATATAGACCCCAATAATCACTATTTCTGTGGAGCGAATGAAGATAGAAAATATGAAATTAAGGATCTTATTACATGCAAAACAAACTATGTAGTATACCTACTAAGATGCTCATGTAATAAAATCTATATAGGTCGCACTAAACGTTCTTTAAAAACGAGGTTTAGTGAAATATAGATATAGGCCTAGATACACATGGAGTCTCTGCCCACTTTTTAGAAACACATAACAAAGATAGTTCAGATCTAACGATTATTGGAATAGAACATATAAAAAGAAACATAAGAGGAGGTAATCGCCTTCTACAACTCAGACAACGCGAGTCCTTCTGGATCCATAGGTTACAAACTATGGGTCCGGGGGGACTTAATCGAGACATAGATCTAGCAGCATTCTTGGAAATTTAAATACAACATAAGACACTTTATAAATATATACCCAAAAGTGTTTATTTGTGACTGATGTGAGATCTTTTGGAAAACATTCAAGCAAGGTTGCAAATGTATTTATTAACTTTTGGAATTTTTAACCTTATTTATTTATGTATTGATTTTCACGCAACCTCTTTTTACATTGTACTAAAATGTACTGAGTACACTAACATTATCACAATTATAACTAGGTAAAATAGAGATTTAGTTTTTTTAGCTAAGTTTTGACACATGCATTAAACTGCCATAGGTATAAGGAACTAATGCCAAGTATTTTTTAATAGTCTTACTTCGATTTGGACATCCTTGAGACACTATTATATTTTAACAAACAAAGCCATCTAGGGAAATCATGAATTAATTAACTTTCTTGCTTTTTATATATATAAAAACCAATATAGATGTAAGATGATCTACAATATCTAACTAGACTTTATTTTATGTAAGAGAAGAATGAATTATTCATTTATATGTGATTTTAACGTTTACTAAGAAATATTTTATTTATTTATCTAAATATATATCATCAATTGTTTTTTATTAGATTTTTTAAATATGTGCTAGCTAAAACTTTGTACAATTGATATATGATACACTATGTATTTCTAAATTTTATCGGATTCTATTGTTAATCGCCAATTCTGATTACTGTTATTAACTGCTATATGTAGCCATATGTCTTTTAAGGAGGGCTATATAGTGCCACACTTCAATAGTTTCAAAATGAAACAAACTAAGCTATACCTCAATATTTATATGCCTTAATATAGAAATCCGCAATCTAATCGGCATGCAATAGGTTAATGTGAGAGTGGAAAAACTCAAAGACACACATATGGCAAATACACTTACTGATCGCACACCCCCTGCAATAACCAATAGAACATTTGGGGGTGTGTATAGCTGAACCGGTTAAGAGGGAGGATTATGGAAGGATGGGCATAGCCTCTGACGAAGCGGGAGGAGCCCGCGAAATGTGTAAGGCCACGACCATAATCCTAGGAGAAGGGACTGTTGTACACCCTGTTTTCTAGGCAATAGCCGGCTTAATTGCATAGGAATATACAGCGGTATTTTCACGATCTCCTTTTACGCATATTTCTAAATCACCCCCAGCCTGGCAGTATACTTAACTTCCCCTGTTAGAGCCATACAGTAATACAGGCATCACATATACAGTGGGACATCGAAAAGCACTGCATTATCGCTGGAGGAGTATGAAGTCTTATATCTGATGAATGTACCTACATACCTCATATGTTTGAGGGCTCTTTTGTGAGTGTGAAATCGTTATTTTATTTTCTGGAATAAACTGTGTTTTTTAATACTACACTTAGATCGTGGATGCGCTCTGTTTTCTGTTTCTCCCCTAGAGAATCATACCTTGTGTACAATATTGTTTGAAGCCTGGAAACAGACACCGCCGGGCATATAAGGAGCAGCAACCCTAGACTGAATGTTTGGAATAAGTACATAAGACTTTTATCTTACGTAGTGATATTACATCACAACCCTTTCTAATTTTGTGGACATTTTTTGCACTTTTGAATTATTTTATTGTCTATAATATATCTACATATTTGGTGCATTTTATAATTGGGTTTAGTTTCCTGCTCACATTATATATGAGCAGAATCTCTATTGATATTTAACCCTATATATTTTCTGTCTATTTTTACATCTGTGTAATTTCATATTATAAAAGTATATATATAGCTGGAATTTTGTTATCTAGCCATAACAGGATTTGCATCTGTGGCGCCGTCCATTTTTAGGATTAGAGTGCTAGATTTGGTGTCATATTTTATCATCAATATCATTTATCTCAAGCTAGATTCCAATATTTTATATAGAGGAACGCCCAATTAGTATAAAACAAGCCAAATCTTGGTGAGCTAAGATGGTTTTCATAGAGTAAATGCTCAGTTAGTATAAAACAAGCCAAATGAGAATGAGCCAATACTGTTTTAATAGAGTAAAAGCTTGGTTACTTATTCAGAATACGATCATAGGCAAACAAAGAAATCCAGCGAGCCTCGAATGCAACAAATTTATTCCAAAAACACACTGGTTAAAAGAGCACTAAAAACATGAAAAGATACAGAGAATGACCAACAGCTCCCCGCCAGTCTTACGCGTTTCGGCTGCAAAAAAGCCTTAATCATAGACCATGGCTGTGTATCCGGTTCCCTCCCTTAAATAGCCTGATTTGTGCTAATCAAGAGAGACAGCTGAGGTCATATAATTGATAATAGCCTATTAACAGAAACTAGAAACAAAATAGTTACTACTTCAACCACAAATGTAGTGTTATGCTTAATCCTAAATTATAGGTAGTAAATACATATTTAGAAAAATATAGTGATACTATTTTAGCACAATATATGATGTAATCAAAAGGGAATCATGAGTAATGGTAGACTGGGGCTAATTACCAAGCACCATCAGTAAGATTACTGAAAACATAATAATCCCTATTGATAAAAAAAATATTTATTTTAAAAGATACGATGAGTCCACAGATTTCATCCTTACTTGTGGGATATCGCCTCCTGGTCAGCAGGAGGAGGCAAAGAGCACCTCCCTTCCCTCCCACCCCAGTTATTCTCTTTGCCTGTGTTAGTGATAGGAAGAGGTAAAGTGAGGTGTTAGTTTAGTTTCTTCAATCAAGAGTTTATTATTTTTAAAATGGTACCAGTGAGTGCTATTTTACTATAGGGTGTAGCCGTATTTCTTGTCAGCCTCTAGAGTAGAGCTACAGGTGGCTTTAAAGCATTGGGAACTGGTGGGATTTAACCCTCACTGCGCCTCCCATACTAGTGCTGCCCTTCTGGTGATGATGGTCTTAGCAGATATTAACTAAGGCCTTTCTGTGTCCACAGACCTACAGGAGGGAGAAGACCTCTTGATACTGTGAGACGTGTCATGCTGTTGCTCAGCATAGAGGTAAGTGCAGTCTTTATTTTTCTGGGTCATAATATCTCAGAAATGGCTCTACTTTAATCTGTTGGGAAACATAGGCTCTCTAGCACGGGCTTTCCTATTTTACAGAGTGTGGGGTTGTCATGTGTCATGTCAACAGGCACTATAGTTAATTATTTTCACATGTCTGGAAAATGAACTGTTACTGTGAGGGCTCCCTATAGGTCACTACCTAATGTGTACTGGGGACTGACGCTGGGGATGTGTGACCGAAGATTCCGGTTCATAGCTGTGTGTGTTTTTGGGCACTTTGCCAGACTTTGAGTGGCGACAACTACATGTTATGGCAAGCATTAAAGTTTGAAGGTTGTTTGTTACGTCCTGCTATGAAGGGGTACGGCGCTCCTTCTCGGATGGCTTAGATGACGCCCACGAAGGGCGGGGCTTCTTTTGGTGCACTGGGGCTCGGAAATTAGCCGCGCAGTGTACATTCACTTCCGGGAAGCTCCGATTACCTGTAGGAGCTGTTTCTAGTGACGCCAAGACCGCATGGTTGCGAACTAAGCAGGCGGTCTTGGGCGTTGTAGGATCGATCCGGACTTGTGCCTGAGAGTGGTCGGTGGACCATGGGGGCAGGTAGGCGCCTCAGCAGAGCTGTTGAGGCGAGGTGCTGATACTTGTTAGAAATCGTCTGATTTACACTAAAATAGTACCAGATTATTAGACGGTTCATTTTTAAGCACAAATTTTTTTTTGTCAGGATCTGATATACTACAAATATTTGCTTGTACTGTTATGCACTGTGCATTTTGACCATAAATTGTAAAGGTAAACAATCCAAGTAATACAATTTAACCCTTTGAGTGCTAAGCACTTTCCCACCTGGGTGCTAAGATTTTTTTAAGTTTTTTTTTATTATTTTAATTTTTTAACAAACATTTTGTAACTTTTTTTTTTCTTTTTTCGGACCTTCACTGTTGGAAAGGTTAGGCGATTACCTTTCCAATGGTCTTGGGGGTCTGTAGCTGCTTAGATGCCTGAGATACAGGCTTCTAAGCAGCATGCTCCCAACTCCTATACTTAACATTGTTAAGTATAAATAAAGTTGCACAGTGACGTCATCATGTTATTGCGCGTGACGTCACCACGCAAAACAGGAAGCCCGGCGATGCCTGTCACTCTACAGGCACAATCGCCAGGGTAGGAGCGGGTGGGAGCCCCCAGATCTCCCTCAAGGTGGGAGAGTGCTAGTGATGGCTCTGAGCCGTCATTAGCACCAGAGTGGAAAACTCTGTGGCGGCTCAGAGCCGTCATTAGCACTCAAAGGGTTAAAGCGACAAGACCAATTTTTTTGCTTGCTTTTCTGTTATCATGGATTCAAATGATATTCAGACTGTAACATGTTCCATGTGTTTGGATGCCACTGTGGAACCTCCTGTTCCTTTTTGCCCTTCCTGCATTGAGAGGGCTTTACACTATAGAGACCACATTTTTTTTTGATAAATCTTTACCTAAGGCGGATGCTTCTCAGGAGTCTACGGATGACTTTCTCCCCAAGCATCACAGCCCGTAACGCCCGCTCAGACGGGACCATGTATTTCGCCAGTGTCTGCTGCTTTCACATTAAATGACATAGCTGCAGTGATGTCCTCTACTCTTTCTGATGTGTTATCTACCCTTCCCATATCGCACGGCAAGCGTACACGAAGGAACAATTATGTGGTTAATGCAGCCTCTGATACTAGCATGGTGATTGCGGAAGTACCCTCCCGGGGTTCTGAGTTGGAGGGTACGGAAGTCCTTTCGGAAGGTGAACTTTCTGACTCAGGAAGTGCTTTGCCCCTGACTGATTCTGAAGTGGTGGCTTTCAAGTTTAAGCTTGAACACCTCCGCTTATTGCTGAGGGAGGTATTGGTTACTCTGGATGATTGTGACTCAATAGTGGTTCCTCCAGAAAAATTGAGTAAATTGGACAGATACTTGGAAGTTCCATCTTACTCAGATGTCTTTCCAGTTCCAAATAGGACTTCAGAAATTATTGCAAAAGAGTGGGAGAGACCAGGCATTCCTTTCTCTCCATCTCCCGTTTTTAAAAAGATGTATCCTGTAGCCGACGCTATTAGGGATTCTTGGCAGACAGTCCCAAAGGTGGGGGGAGCTATCTCTACCCTAGCCAAAAGAACTACTATTCCCATCGTGGATAGTTGTGCCTTCAAGGACCCTATGGATAAGAAGTTGGAGGGTCTTCTTAAGAAGATTTACGTTCACCAGGGATTCCTATTACAATCACTGGCTTGCATTGTTACAGTTACCAGTGCGGCCGCTTATTGGTTTGATGCTCTGGAGGAGTCTCTTAAAGGGACAGTCAACACCAGAATTTTTGTTGTTTAAAAAGATAGATAATCCCTTTATTACCCATTCCCCGGTTTTGCAAAACCAACACTGTTATATTAATACACTTTTTACTTCTGTGACTAACTTGTATCTAAGCATCTTCTGACCGCCCCTAATCACATGACTTTTAGTTATTTTGCATATAGTTGCATTTTAGCCAATTAGTGCAGTGTCTGCAACTAGCCACGGGCGTGCTCACAATGCTATCTATATGGCCTACATGAGCTTGCTCTCCCCTGCTGTGAAAAGTAAATAAAATAGAGGCAGTCTTCAAGGGTTTAGAAATGATCATATGCACCTTCCTAGGTTTGCTTTCAACTAGAATACCAAGAGAACAAAGCAAAATTGTTGATAAAAGTAAATTGGAAAATTACATGCCCTATTTGAAAAATTAAATTTTTTTTTGGACTTGACTGTCCCTTTAAGATTGAGACTCTTTTGGAAGAGATACAGGATAGGATTAAAGCTCTTAAGTTAGCTAACCTGTTTATTACGGATACTTCTCTGCAGATTACTAAATTGGCGGCTAATAGTTCGGGCTTTGCCATCTTAGCATGCAGGGCCTTATGGCTGAAGTCTTGGTCTGAGAAATGTGTCATCCAAGTGTAAGCTTTTGGCTATTCCTTACAAGGGGAAGACCCTGTTTGGGCCTGATTTGAAGGAAATCATATGGATAAAAAGTCCAAACAGAGAGGTCGACAGAGCAATTTTCATTCCTTTTGAAATTTCAAGGGAGTTCCCCCTTCCACTATTACAAACCAAGTCTACTTGGAGACCGAACCAGTCTTGGAACAAGGGTAAACAATCCAAGAAGCCTACTGCTGTTTCCAAGTCAGCATGAAGGGTCGGCCCCCGATCCGGGACTGGATCTAGTGGGGGCAGACTCTCTCTCTTCGTCCAGGCTTGGATAAGAGATTTTCAGAGGATAAGAGATTTTTGTGTAGGAGACCTCTCTTCCATGGGGGTAATATGCCCTGTTCCAATACAGGAACAGGGACAGAGATTTTATTCAAATCTCTTTGTAGTTTTAGACCTCAAAAGTCTAAACAAGTTTCTCAGAGTTCCATCCTTCAAGATGGAAACTATTCGGAACATTCTGCCATTGATCCAGGAGGGTTAATTTATGACTACCGTGGATCTAAAGGATGCATATCTTCATGTTCCTATCCACAGAGATCATCACAAGTTCCTGAGGTTTGCCTTTCTGCACAAACATTTTCAGTTTTTGGCTCTTCCTTTCGGTCTGGCCACGGCACCCAGAATTTTCACAAAGGTTCTTGGGTCTCTGCTGGCGGTTCTAAGATTATGGGGCATTGAAGTGGCGCCTTATCTGGACGATATTCTGATCCAGGCGTCGTCTTATCATCTAGCAAAGTCTCATACCAACATTGTTCTGTCCTTTCTAAAGACTCACGGGTGGAAAGTGAATCTGGAAAAGAGTTCGCTGGTTCCACAGACAAGGGTTCCTTTCTTGGGAACTCTAATCGACTCTCTATTCATGAAAATCTTTTTGACGGAGGTCAGAAAGCTAAAGATCCTGAATACATGCCGAACCCTTCAGACCAATCCTTGGCCGTCAGTGGCTCAGTGCATGGAGGCAATTGGATTGATGGTAGCGGCAATGGACATCATTCCGTTTGCTTGTTTTCATCTCAGACCGCAGACCCTCATGGGTGATAGTGACAATGGATGCCAGCCTGATAGGATGGGGTGCAGTCTGGAACTCTGAGGGCTCAGGGTGTATGGACTCAAGTGGAGTCTCTACTTCCCATCAATATCCTAGAGTTGGGAGCAATATTCAATGCACTTCAGGCTTGGCCTCAATTGGCTTCGGCCAAATTCATCAGGTTCCAGTCGGACAACATTACGACTGTAGCTTACATCAATCATCAGGGAGGAACAAGGAGTTCCTTAGCGATGGCAGAAGTAGCCAAGATAATACAGTGGGCGGAGTCCCACTCTTGATATCTGTCGGAAATCCACATCCCGGGTGTGGAAAACTGGGAAGCGGATTTTCTAAGCAGACAGACATTTCATCCGGGAGAATAGGAACTCCATCAGGATTCTCAGATGGGGCAGGCCGGAGTTGGATCTTATGGCATCTCATCAGAATGCCAAGCTTCCGAGATACGGGTCCAGGCCCAGGGATCCCCAGGCCGAGCTGATAGATGCCTTGGCAGTACCTTGGTCTTTCAGCCTAGCTTATGTGTTCCCCCCATTTGCTCTCCTTCCCCGGGTTTTTGCTTGAGTCAAACAGGAGAGGGCATCGGTGATCCTCATCGCTCCTGCGTGGCCTCGCAGGATTTGGTATGCCGATCTGGTGGACATGTCATCTCAGCCACCGTGGAAGCTTCCATTGAGGAAAGATCTTCTCATTCAGGGACCCTTCCATCATTCGAATCTAGTTTCTCTGCAGCTAACTGCTTGGAGATTGAACGCTTAATTTTATCTAAGCGAGGGTTTTCTGATTCGGTCATAAATACCTTGATTCAGGCACGTAAACCTGTGACTAGGAACATTTACCATAAGATATGGCGTAAATATCTTTATTGGTGTGAATCCAAGGGCTACTCATGGAGTAGGGTTCGGATTCCCAGGATTTTGTCTTTTCTCCAAGAAGGATTGGAGAAAGGGCTGTCAGCAAGTTCCTTAAAAGGACAGATTTCTGCTTTGTCCATTTTGTTACACAAACGTCAGGCTGATGTTCCAGATGTCCAATCTTTTTGTCAGGCTCTGACTAGAACCAGGCCTGTATTTAGATCAATTGCTCCTCCTTGGAGTTTGAATTTAGTTCTTAAGGTTCTTCAAGGGGTTCCGTTTGAACCTATGCATTCCATAGATATTAAGTTATTATCTTGGAAAGTTTTATTTTTGGTTTCTATTTCTTCTGCTCAAAGAGTATCTGAGCTTTCGGATTTACAATGTGATTCTCCTTATCTTATTTTCCATTTGGATAAGGTGGTGTTACGAACCAAACCTGGTTTTCTTCCTAAGGTTGTTTCAAATAAGAATATTAATCAGGAAATTGTGGTTCCTTCCTTGTGTCCTAATCCTTCTTCTAAGAAGGAGCGGCTGTTACATAATTTGGACGTGGTCCATGCCTTAAAGTTTTACTTACAGGCTACTAAGGATTTTCGTCAATCGTCTTCTTTGTTTGTTGTTTTTTCAGGGAAACGTAGGGGTCAGAAAGCTACGGCTACCTCTTTCTTTTTGGCTGAAGAGCATCATCCATTTTGCATATGAGACTGCTGGACAGCAGCCTCCTGAATGAATTATGGCTCATTCCACTAGGGCTGTGGCTTCCTCATGGGCATTCAAAATGATGCTTCTGTTGAACAGATTTGCAAAGCTGCAACTTGGTCGTCTCTTCACACTTTTTCAAAATGTTACAAATTTGGTACTTTTGCCTCGTCTGAGGCTGTTTTTGGGAGGAAAGTTCTTCAAGCAGTGGTGCCTTCCGTTTAGGTTCCCTGTCTTGTCCCTCCCTTTTCATCCGTGTACTATAGCTTTGGTATTGTATCCCACAAGTAAGGATGAAATCCGTGGACTCATCGTATCTTTTAAAAGAAAAGGAAATGTATTCTTACCTGATAAATTTGTTTCTTTTAAGATACGATGAGTCCATGGCCCACCCTGTTTTTATCAGACAGGTCTTTATTTTTGTTAAACTTCAGTCACCTCTGCACCTTGGCTTTTCCTTTCTCTTCCTAACTTCGGTTGAATGACTGGAGTGGGAGGGAAGGGAGGAGCTATATATACAGCTCTGCTGTGGTGCTCTTTGCCTCCTCCTGCTGACCACGAGGCGATATCCCACAAGTAAGGATGAAATCCGTGGACTCATCGTATCTTAAAAGAAACAAATTTATCAGGTAAGAATAAATTTCCTTTTTTCAATGTACATTAGGTGGAAAAATCAAGCATCACATCTAGATTATTAATTGATCAGAGTACTATCTTTCTTAGTAAGTATACACACAATATTCTATTACAAAAAGGTCAAGGTGACCCCTCTTAAGAAAATGGGAGGGATATAACTGCACATATTATCTGTGTTGCCAGTGGTTAATAATATCTCCATCTGCATTGAATCCCTTTGGACGACCAGTCTGAAGAGTGAATATCCAGAAAGCCTCCCTATGTAAAAGTTTAGAGGTTCTGTCTCCTCCCCTGAGAGTATTGCTTATACACTCAATGATTTGCCATTTAAAGGTACTGACTCTCTTATTGTGGTCTATTATAAAATGTTGCATCAGGTCTGAACATTCTATCCCTTTTTTTAATGTTATTGAGGTGTTCCCTAATGCCTGATCGTGCTTCACGTGTGGTACACCCTACATACTGCAGCTCGCAGTCAGAACATTCCACTAGGTAGATAACAAACCTGGTGCGACAGTTAGTACAGTCTGAGGAAAGAAAGACACTTTGGGTAACCCTGGATTGGAATCTGTTTGTTACACGGGTATGGCCACAAGCTATGCAATTGGAAAAACTTATTCAGAATATCCTATTGAAATGTATTGATGCTAGGTCCCCAAGTTTAGTGCCATATCTTATGATCAATATCATTTGGCTCAGGCTAGATTGAACTATTCACAATGAAGGCTGAAACGATTGTCTGGGGTTGCTGTGTTCCTTGTTCAGAGAGGAATTGCCTGGTATTTCGGTGCTAGACTGACCGTAATAGGCGGAATCAGGAAAGTTCTTCTCTGTGAAAAGCATTACTGGGCTAAAAAGAAGCTGCACCCAGGTGGTAAATCGTCATAGAACAGGCTAACAATGGTATTGAGCCGGTTGTTCGTTCCTGTGAGCGTGCTTCTCTCTGTGTGAATTTAGTATAAAACAAGCCAAATATAAATGAGCCTATATAGTTTTAATAGAGTAAAAGCTTTCTTTCTTATTCAGAATTTTCCATTGAAATGCAGAGAAGCTAGGGTTCTAAGTTAGATGCCATATTTTATGATCAGTATCATTTGGCGTAGGCTAGATTTAACTTTTTTATATAGAGGAATGCACAATTAGTATAAAACAAGCCAAATGTGAGTAGGCCAAGAAGGTTCCCTTTTCAGAATTTCCAATTGAAATGCATGGATGCTAGCGTGCCATACTTTTTCGTATAGAGGGGTATCCACTTACTGGAAAAAACTAAATCTAGGGGAGCCAAGATTATTTTAATAAAGAAAATGCTCGGTTCCTTATTCAGAATTTCCCATTGAAATGCATGGATGATAGGGTGCCAAGTTTGGTGCCATATTATATGATCAATATCATTTGGTAATGATATTGGAAGTGGCAAAGTGAGGTGTTAGAATAGATTCTTCAATCAAAAGTTTATTATTTTTAAAGTAGTACAATATTGTGCTGCTTTGTTCTAGGGTGTAGCCGTAGTCCATATCAGTCTCTTCAGTAGGGCATTGGTGGCTTTAGAGCAATGGGAACTTGTGGGACATAATTCTCACTGTGCCTCCAATACATTGATGCTGCCCTAACCCTGATGGCTTAAGTAAGATTACTCACGCTTTATCTTTATCCACAGGGCTATGTAAAGGAGAGGACCTCATAAACCTGCTGAGCTGCCCTGCTGTCGGGCAGATTTTAAAGGTAAGTGCTGACTTTTTTATTCTGGGGTCAAAAGACATTTAACTCAGAGGAAAGTGGGCACTTTAATTTAATCAATTAAACATATAAGGCTCATTTGACAGGGGCTCTTTATGTTTGGGACATCAAGCTCTCTTTATATGGAGGGTATTTGGACAGCCATAACTGCAGGCACTGGGGCTGGGAGTTAAGCTCATTTTAATTTTTGCTATGGTGGTTACAATTTTCCTACGGCTTAAACAAGTAGATAAGCCGGTCGGAAGTTGAAAATACAGTAACGGCCACGATGGGCAGGGCTTCAAATTTGCGCGCTTCCTGTATCAGTGCAGTATTCAGCACCTCTTCTGTTGCAGAGACGAATAAAGAGCGTGTCACTAGAACCGCATGGTTTTCTATACATTAAGCAGGTGGTTCTAGTGCTATTTGTTCCGTTTTTTTGTTGCTGTAGCCCCGGATCGTTCCAGTTCCACAAGTGGGGATAGTGAAGTCCGGTTGGCAGGTAGGCACCTCAGCAGAGTTGCTGAGGTGTAGGGGTGTCTAAATAGAAATTAATTCATTTTCTCTTGTAAGGTGTATCCAGTCCACGGATTCATCCATTACTTGTGGGATATTCTCCTTCCCAACAGGAAGCTGCAAGAGGATCACCCACAGCAGAGCTGTCTATATAGCTCCTCCCCTAACTGCCACTCCCAGTCATTTTCTTGCAGCTCTCGACAAGAAAGGAAGTATCAAGAGATATGTGGTGATTTAGTGTAGTTTATCTTCAATCAAAAGTTTGTTATTTTTAAATGGTACCAGCGTTGTACTGTTTTTACCTCAGGCAGAAATTAGAAGAAGAGTTCTGCCTGAGGTTTTTGATGATCTTAGCAGGTTGTAACTAAGGCTCACTGCTGTTCTCACACATAACTGAAGAGTATGGGAAAACTTCAGCTGGGGGAATGGCCTGCAGAATTAACTGCTCTGAGGTATGTTCAGTATATTTTTTTCTAGAGAGATGATAAGGTCTAGAAAATGCTGACAGTGCCTGATATATTTAAGGTAAGCCTGATTACAGTGTTTGAACAAACGACTGGGATCATGCTTGCAGTAAAGGGTAATATTCATGTTACTTGCTCTTATTACTTAGTATGTTAAACGTTTGCATGATATATAAAAAACGGTTTTCTTTCATGTAATTAGCAAGAGTCCATGAGCTAGTGACGTATGGGATATACATTCCTACCAGGAGGGGCAAAGTTTCCCAAACCTCAAAATGCCTATAAATACACCCCTCACCACACCCACAATTCAGTTTTACAAACTTTGCCTCCGATGGAGGTGGTGAAGTAAGTTTGTGCTAGATTCTACGTTGATATGCGCTCCGCAGCAAGTTGGAGCCCGGTTTTCCTCTCAGCGTGCAGTGAATGTCAGAGGGATGTGAGGAGTATTGCCTATTTGAATGCAGTGATCTCCTTCTAAGGGGTCTATTTCATAGGTTCTCTGTTATCGGTCGTAGAGATTCATCTCTTACCTCCCTTTTCAGATCGACGATATACTCTTATATATACCATTACCTCTGCTGATTCTCGTTTCAGTACTGGTTTGGCTATCTACTATATGTAGATGAGTGTCCTGGGGTAAGTAAGTCTTATTTTCTGTGACACTCCTAGCTATGGTTGGGCACTTTGTTTATAAAGTTCTAAATATATGTATTCAAACATTTATTTGCCTTGACTCAAGAATGTTCAACTTTCCTTATTTTCAGACAGTCAGTTTCATATTTGGGATAATGCATTTTAACATTTTTTCTTACCTTAAAATTTGACTTTTTCCCTGTGGGCTGTTAGGCTCGCGGGGGCTGAAAATGCTTCATTTTATTGCGTCATTCTTGGCGCGGACTTTTTTGGCGCAAAAATTCTATTTCCGTTTCCAGCGTCATACGTGTCGCCGGAAGTTGCGTCATTTTTTGACGTTATTTTGCGCCAAAAATGTCGGCGTTCCGGATGTGGCGTCATTTTTGGCGCCAAAAAGCATTTAGGCGCCAAATAATGTGGGCGTCTTATTTGGCGCGAAAAAATATGGGCGTCACTTTTGTCTCCACATTATTTAAGTCTCATTTTTTATTGCTTCTGGTTGCTAGAAGCTTGTTCTTTGGCATTTTTTCCCATTCCTGAAACTGTCATTTAAGGAATTTGATCAATTTTGCTTTATATATATGTTGTTTTTTCTCTTACATATTGCAAGATGTCTCACGTTGCATCTGAGTCAGAAGATACTACAGGAAAATCGCTGTCAAGTGCTGAATCTACCAAAGCTAAGTGTATCTGCTGTAAACTTTTGGTAGCTATTTCTCCAGCTGTTGTTTGTATTGATTGTCATGACAAACTTGTTAAAGCAGATAATATTTCCTTTAGTAAAGTACCATTGCCTGTTGCAGTTCCTTCAACATCTAAGGTGCAGAATGTTCCTGATAATATAAGAGATTTTGTTTCTGAATCCATAAAGAAGGCTATGTCTGTTATTTCTCCTTCTAGTAAACGTAAAAAATCTTTTAAAACTTCTCTCCCTACAGATGAATTTTTAACTGAACATCATCATTCTGATTCTGATGATTCCTCTGGTTCAGAGGATTCTGTCTCAGAGGTTGATGCTGATAAATCTTCATATTTATTTAAAATGGAATTTATTCGTTCTTTACTTAAAGAAGTCCTAATTGCTTTAGAAATAGAGGATTCTGGTCCTCTTGATACTAAATCTAAACGTTTAAATAAGGTTTTTAAATCTCCTGTAGTTATTCCAGAAGTTTTTCCTGTCCCTGATGCTATTTCTGCAGTAATTTCCAAAGAATGGGATAATTTGGCTAATTCATTTACTCCTTCTAAACGTTTTAAGCAATTATATCCTGTGCCGTCTGACAGATTAGAATTTTGGGACAAGATCCCTAAAGTTGATGGGGCTATTTCTACCCTTGCTAAACGTACTACTATTCCTACGTCAGATGGTACTTCGTTTAAGGATCCTCTAGATAGGAAAATTGAGTCCTTTCTAAGAAAAGCTTATCTGTGTTCAGGTAATCTTCTTAGACCTGCTATATCTTTGGCTGATGTTGCTGCAGCTTCAACTTTTTGGTTGGAAACTTTAGCGCAACAAGTAACACATCGTGATTCTCATGATATTATTATTCTTCTTCAACATGCTAATAATTTTATCTGTGATGCCATTTTTGATATTATCAGAGTTGATGTCAGGTTTATGTCTCTAGCTATTTTAGCTAGAAGAGCTTTATGGCTTAAAACTTGGAATGCTGATATGGCTTCTAAATCAACTTTACTTTCCATTTCTTTCCAGGGTAACAAATTATTTGGTTCTCAGTTGGATTCCATTATTTCAACTGTTACTGGTGGGAAAGGAACTTTTTTACCACAGGATAAAAAATCTAAAGGTAAAAACAGGGCTAATAATCGTTTTCGTTCCTTTCGTTTCAACAAAGAACAAAAGCCTGATCCTTCATCCTCAGGAGCAGTTTCAGTTTGGAGACCATCTCCAGTTTGGAATAAATCCAAGCCAGCTAGAAAGGCAAAGCCTGCTTCTAAGTCCACATGAAGGTGCGGCCCTCATTCCAGCTCAGCTGGTAGGGGGCAGGTTACGTTTTTTCAAGGAAATTTGGATCAATTCTGTTCACAATCTTTGGATTCAGAGCATTGTTTCAGAAGGGTACAGAATTGGTTTCAAGTTGAGACCTTTTGCAAAGAGATTTTTTCTTTCCCGTGTCCCAGTAAATCCAGTAAAAGCTCAAGCATTTCTGAAATGTGTTTCAGATCTAGAGTTGACTGGAGTAATTATGCCAGTTCCAGTTCCGGAACAGGGGATGGGGTTTTATTCAAATCTCTTCATTGTACCAAAGAAGGAGAATTCTTTCAGACCAGTTCTGGATCTAAAAATATTGAATCGTTATGTAAGGATACCAACGTTCAAGATGGTAACTGTAAGGACTATCTTACCTTTTGTTCAGCAAGGGAATTATATGTCCACAATAGATTTACAGGATGCATATCTGCATATTCCGATTCATCCAGATCATTATCAATTCCTGAGATTCTCGTTTCTGGACAAGCATTACCAGTTTGTGGCTCTGCCGTTTGGCCTAGCTACAGCTCCAAGAATTTTTACAAAGGTTCTCGGTGCCCTGCTGTCTGTAATCAGAGAACAGGGTATTGTGGTATTTCCTTATTTGGACGATATCTTGGTACTTGCTCAGTCTTTACATTTAGCAGAATCTCATACGAATCGACTTGTGTTGTTTCTTCAAGATCATGGTTGGAGGATCAATTTACCAAAAAGTTCTTTGATTCCTCAGACAAGGGTAACCTTTCTGGGTTTCCAGATGGATTCAGTGTCCATGACTCTGTCTTTAACAGACAAGAGACGTCTAAAGTTGATTACAGCTTGTCGAAACCTTCAGTCACAATCATTCCCTTTGGTAGCCTTATGCATGGAAATTCTAGGTCTTATGACTGCTGCATCGGACGCGATCCCCTTTGCTCGTTTTCACATGCGACCTCTTCAGCTCTGTATGCTGAAGCAATGGTGCAAGGATTACACGAAGATATCTCAATTAATATCTTTAAAACCGATTGTTCGACACTCTCTAACATGGTGGACAGATCACCATCGTTTAATTCAGGGGGCTTCTTTTGTGCTTCCGACCTGGACTGTAATTTCAACAGATGCAAGTCTCACAGGTTGGGGAGCTGTGTGGGGATCTCTGACGGCACAAGGAGTTTGGGAATCTCAGGAGGTGAGATTACCGATCAATATTTTGGAACTCCGTGCAATTTTCAGAGCTCTTCAGTTTTGGCCTCTTCTGAAGAGAGAATCGTTCATTTGTTTTCAGACAGACAATGTCACAACTGTGGCATACATCAATCATCAAGGAGGGACTCACAGTCCTCTGGCTATGAAAGAAGTATCTCGAATTTTGGTTTGGGCGGAATCCAGCTCCTGTCTAATCTCTGCGGTTCATATCCCAGGTGTAGACAATTGGGAAGCGGATTATCTCAGTCGCCAAACGTTGCATCCGGGCAAATGGTCTCTTCACCCAGAGGTTTTTCTTCAGATTGTTCAAATGTGGGAACTTCCAGAAATAGATTTGATGGCGTCCCATCTAAACAAGAAACTTCCCAGGTATCTGTCCAGATCCCGGGATCCTCAGGCGGAGGCAGTGGATGCATTATCACTTCCTTGGAGGTATCATCCTGCCTATATCTTTCCGCCTCTAGTTCTTCTTCCAAGAGTAATCTCCAAGATTCTGAAGGAATGCTCGTTTGTTCTGCTGGTAGCTCCGGCATGGCCTCACAGGTTTTGGTATGCGGATCTTGTCCGGATGGCCTCTTGCCAACCGTGGACTCTTCCGTTAAGACCAGACCTTCTGTCACAAGGTCCTTTTTTCCATCAGGATCTGAAATCCTTAAATTTAAAGGTATGGAGATTGAACGCTTGATTCTTGGTCAAAGAGGTTTCTCTGACTCTGTGATTAATACTATGTTACAGGCTCGTAAATCTGTATCTCGAGAGATATATTATAGAGTCTGGAAGACTTATATTTCTTGGTGTCTTTCTCATCATTTTTCCTGGCATTCTTTTAGAATACCGAGAATTTTACAGTTCCTTCAGGATGGTTTAGATAAAGGTTTGTCCGCAAGCTCTTTGAAAGGACAAATCTCTGCTCTTTCTGTTCTTTTTCACAGAAAGATTGCTATTCTTCCTGATATTCATTGTTTTGTACAAGCTTTGGTTCGTATAAAACCTGTCATTAAGTCAATTTCTCCTCCTTGGAGTTTGAATTTGGTTCTGGGAGCTCTTCAAGCTCCTCCGTTTGAACCTATGCATTCATTGGACATTAAATTACTTTCTTGGAAAGTTTTGTTCCTTTTGGCCATCTCTTCTGCCAGAAGAGTTTCTGAATTATCTGCTCTTTCTTGTGAGTCTCCTTTTCTGATTTTTCATCAGGATAAGGCGGTGTTGCGAACTTCTTTTGAATTTTTACCTAAAGTTGTGAATTCCAACAACATTAGTAGAGAAATTGTGGTTCCTTCATTATGTCCTAATCCTAAGAATTCTAAGGAGAAATCGTTGCATTCTTTGGATGTTGTTAGAGCTTTGAAATATTATGTTGAAGCTACGAAATCTTTTCGTAAGACTTCTAGTCTATTTGTTATCTTTTCCGGTTCTAGAAAAGGCCAGAAAGCTTCTGCCATTTCTTTGGCATCTTGGTTGAAATCTTTAATTCATCTTGTTTATGTTGAGTCGGGTAAAACTCCGCCTCAGAGAATTACAGCTCATTCTACTAGGTCAGTTTCTACTTCCTGGGCGTTTAGGAATGAAGCTTCGGTTGACCAGATCTGCAAAGCAGCGACTTGGTCCTCTTTGCATACTTTTACTAAATTCTACCATTTTGATGTATTTTCTTCTTCTGAAGCAGTTTTTGGTAGAAAAGTACTTCAGGCAGCGGTTTCAGTTTGAATCTTCTGCTTATGTTTTTCGTTAAACTTTATTTTGGGTGTGGATTATTTTCAGCAGGAATTGGCTGTCTTTATTTTATCCCTCCCTCTCTAGTGACTCTTGTGTGGAAAGATCCACTTCTTGGGTAGTCATTATCCCATACGTCACTAGCTCATGGACTCTTGCTAATTACATGAAAGAAAACATAATTTATGTAAGAACTTACCTGATAAATTCATTTCTTTCATATTAGCAAGAGTCCATGAGGCCCGCCCTTTTTTTGTGGTGGTTATGATTTTGTATAAAGCACAATTATTCCAATTCCTTATTTTATATGCTTTCGCACTTTTTTATCACCCCACTTCTTGGCTATTCGTTAAACTGAATTGTGGGTGTGGTGAGGGGTGTATTTATAGGCATTTTGAGGTTTGGGAAACTTTGCCCCTCCTGGTAGGAATGTATATCCCATACGTCACTAGCTCATGGACTCTTGCTAATATGAAAGAAATGAATTTATCAGGTAAGTTCTTACATAAATTATGTTTTTACTGAGGGTGATAAATCTTTATTTGGGTCCTAGTTTTCCACATGGCTGACTAGATTTCTCCTAGGAGTAGTTATTTATGGCCCTTTCACTTTGAGTGCATGGTGGGAGGGGCCTATTTTCGCGCTCTAATTGCGCAGTAGTTTTTACAGTCTGAGACATCCAGCTTCCCTGAAGGAGTCCCCTGACATATAGGTCCTCTGTAAAGGGTTTTTGTGCCTACAAAACTCGTTTTATGGGCATGTAGGAGCCACAGTAGAGCTGTGGCAGTTTGCTTGTGACTGTTTATAACGGTTTTACCGTTTTTCTGATTCGTTTTTGAGCCTGAGGGGTTAATCATCCATTTGCAAGTGGGTGCAATGCTATTTTAGTCTATTATACACACTGTAAAAATTTTGTAGAGTTTACTGCTTTTTTTCACTGTTTTGCAGTTTATGTGATTGTTTTTTTCCCTTAAAGGCACAGTACCGTTTTTTATATTCTGCTTTTTTACATTAATTAAAGTGTTTTCCAAGCTTGCTGGTCTCATTACTAGTCTGTTAAACATGTCTGACATAGAGGAAACTCCTTGTTCATTATGTTTAGAAGCCATTGTGGAACCCCCTCTTAGAATGTGTACCAAATGCACTGATCTTACTATAAATTTTAAAGACCATATTCTGGCTTTAAAAGATTTATCACCAGAGGAAATTGACAAGGGGGAAGTTATGCCGACTAACTCTCCCCACGTGTCAGAACCTATAACTCCCGCTCAAGGGACGCCAAGTACATCTAGCGCGCCCATTGCGTATACTTTACAAGACATGGCGGCAGTTATGAATCATACCCTTACAGAGGTATTGTCCAAACTTCCAGGGTTACAAGGAAAGCGAGACAGCTCTGGGGCTAGAACAAATACAGAGCTCTCTGATGCTTTAGTAGCTATGTCTGATATACCCTCACAATGTGCAGAAGCCGAAGCAGGAGAGCTTCTATCTGTGGGTGATTTTTCTGATTCAGGGAAGACACTTCAACCTGATTCTGATATGTCTACATTTAAATTTAAACTTGAACTCCTCCGCGTGTTGCTCAGGGAGGTTTTAGCAACTCTGGATGACTGTGACGCCATTGTAGTCCCAGAGAAATTGTGTAAGTTGGATAAATACTATGCAGTGCCTGTTTACACTGATGTTTTTCCAATCCCTAAGAGGTTTTCAGAAATTATTACTAAGGAATGGGATAGACCAGGTGTACCGTTCTCTCCCCCTCCTGTTTTTAAAAAGATGTTTCCTATAGATGCCGCTACACGGGACTTGTGGCAGACGGTCCCTAAGGTGGAGGGAGCAGTCTCTACCCTAGCAAAGCGTACAACTATCCCGGTCGAGGACAGTTGTGCTTTTCTAGATCCAATGGACAAAAAATTAGAGGGTTACCTTAAGAAAATTTTTATTCAACAAGGTTTTATTCTCCAGCCTCTTGCATGCATTGCCCCAGTCACTGCTGCTGCGACTTTCTGGTTTGAGTCTCTAGAAGAGGATCTACAGGTAAAAACCCCATTGGATGATATCCTTGACAAGCTTAAAGCTCTTAAGCTAGCCAATTCATTTGTTTCTGACGCCGTTGTTCATTTAACCAAGCTAACGGCTAAAAACTCAGGTTTTGCTATTCAGGCGCGTAGGGCACTATGGCTTAAATCCTGGTCAGCTGACGTTACTTCAAAGTCTAAGCTTCTCAACATTCCCTTCAAGGGGCAGACCCTATTCGGGCCTGGACTGAAGGAGATCATTTCTGATATTACTGGAGGAAAAGGTCACGCCCTTCCTCAGGATAGGTCCAACAAATTAAGGACTAAACAGACTAATTTTCGTTCCTTTCGAAACTTCAAGAGTGGCTTCCTCTAATACAAAACAAGAGGGAAATTTTTCCCAGTCCAAGCCGGTCTGGAGACCTAACCAGGCTTGGAACAAAGGAAAGCAGGCCAAAAAACCTGCTGCTGCCTCTAAGACAGCATGAAAGATCAGCCCCCGATCCGGAAATGGATCTAGTAGGGGGAAGGCTTTCTCTCTTCGCCCAGGCTTGGGCAAGAGATGTCCAGGATCCCTGGGCATTGGAAATTGTGTCCCAGGGATATCTTCTGGACTTCAAAGCTTCTTCCCCAAAAAGGGAGATTTCATCTCTCACAATTATCTGCAAACCAGATAAAGAGAGAGGCATTCTTACATTGTGTTCAAGACCTCCTAGTTATGGGAGTGATCCACCCAGTTCCAAAGGAGGAACAGGGGCAAGGCTTCTATTCAAATCTGTTTGTAGTTCCCAAGAAAGAGGGAACCTTCAGACCAATCTTAGATCACAAGATCCTAAACAAATTTCTCATGGTCCCATCCTACAAGATGGAGACTATTC
This sequence comes from Bombina bombina, assembly GCF_027579735.1. Lineage (NCBI taxonomy): Eukaryota > Metazoa > Chordata > Amphibia > Anura > Bombinatoridae > Bombina > Bombina bombina. The sequence goes on from NC_069504.1 coordinate 806,751,204, forward strand.
GAACCATCCTACCTATGATCCAGGAGGGTCAATATATGACTACCGTGGACTTAAAGGATGCTTATCTTCACATTCCGATACACAGAGATCATCATCGGTTTCTCAGGTTTGCCTTCCTAGACAGGCATTACCAGTTTGTGGCTCTTCCCTTTGGGTTAGCTACAGCACCAAGAATCTTTACGAAGGTTCTAGGGTCACTCCTAGCGGTCCTAAGGCCGCGGGGTATAGCAGTAGCCCCTTACCTAGACGACATTCTGATACAGGCGTGAATTTTCAAATCGCCAGGTCCCATACGGACATTGTTCTGGCATTTCTGAGGTCTCATGGGTGGAAAGTGAATGAAGAAAAGAGTTCTCTATCCCCTCTCACAAGAGTTTCCTTCCTAGGAACTCTGATAGATTCTGTAGAAATTAAGATTTACCTGACAGAGGCCAGGTTGTCAAAACTTCTAAATTCCTGCCGTGTTCTTTATTCTACTTCTCTCCCTTCAGTGGCTCAGTGTATGGACGTAATCGGCTTAATGGTAGCGGCAATGCACATAGTGCCATTTGCCCGTCTACATCTCAGACCGCTGCAACTTTGCATGCTCAGTCAGTGGAATGGGGATTACACAGATTTGTCTCATCTACTAAATCTGGATCAAGAGACCAGGGATTCTCTTCTCTGGTGGCTATCTCGGGTCCATCTGTCCAAGGGTATGACCTTCCGCAGGCCAGATTGGACAATAGTAACGACAGATGCCAGCCTTCTGGGCTGGGGTGCTGTCTGGAACTCCCTGAAGGCTCAGGGCTCGTGGACTCAGGAGGAGGCACTCCTTCCGATAGACATTCTGGAACTAAAAGTGATATTCAATGCTCTTCAGGCTTGGCCTCAGCTTGCTGCGGTCAGGTTAATCAGATTTCAGTCGGACAATATTACGACTGTAGCCTACATCAACCGTCAAGGGGGAACAAGGAGTTCCCTAGCAATGTTGGAGGTTTCAAAAATAATTCTATGGGCAGAGGTTCACTCTTGCCATCTATCAGCTATCCATATCCCAGGAGTAGAGAACTGGGAGGCGGATTTTCTAAGTTGGCAGACTTTTCATCCGGGGGGGGGGAACTCCATCCGGAGGTATTTGCACAGTTGATTAAACTTTGGGGCAAACCAGAACTGGATCTCATGGCGTCTCATCAGAACGCCAAGCTTCCTTGTTATGGATCCAGCTCCAGGGATCCCAAGGCAGCGCTGATAGATGCTCTAGCAGCGCCTTGGTCCTTCAGCCTGGCTTATGTGTTTCCACTGTTTCCTCTGCTCCCTCGCTTGATTGCCAAGATCAAGCAGGAGAGAGCTTCTGTGATTTTGATAGCACCTGCGTGGCCACACAGGACTTGGTATGCAGATCGGGTGGACATGTCATCCCTTCCATCATGGACTCTGCCGCTGAGTCAGGACCTTCTACTCCAAGGTCCTTTCAACCATCCAAATCTAATTTCTCTGCGTCTGACTGCTTGGAGATTGAATGCTTGATTTTATCAAAGCGTGGTTTCTCTGAGTCGGTCATTGATACCTTAATTCAGGCTCGAAAGCCGGTCACCAGGAAAATCTATCATAAGATATGGTGTAGATATCTTCATTGGTGTGAATCCAAAGGTTACTCATGGAGTAAGGTCAGGATTCCTAGGATATTATCTTTCTTTCATGTAATTAGCAAGAGTCCATGAGCTAGTGACGTATGGGATATACATTCCTACCAGGAGGGGCAAAGTTTCCCAAACCTCAAAATGCCTATAAATACACCCCTCACCACACCCACAATTCAGTTTTACAAACTTTGCCTCCTATGGAGGTGGTGAAGTAAGTTTGTGCTAGATTCTACGTTGATATGCGCTCCGCAGCAAGTTGGAGCCCGGTTTTCCTCTCAGCATGCAGTGAATGTCAGAGGGATGTGAGGAGAGTATTGCCTATTTGAATGCAGTGATCTCCTTCTACGGGGTCTATTTCATAGGTTCTCTGTTATCGGTCGTAGAGATTCATCTCTTACCTCCCTTTTCAGATCGACGATATACTCTTATTTATATACCATTACCTCTGCTGATTTTCGTTTCAGTACTGGTTTGGCTTTCTACGAACATGTAGATGAGTGTCCTGGGGTAAGTAAGTCTTATTTTCTGTGACACTCTAAGCTATGGTTGGGCACTTTATTTATAAAGTTCTAAATATATGTATTCAAACATTTATTTGCCTTGACTCAGAATGTTCAACATTCCTTATTTTCAGACAGTCAGTTTCATATTTGGGATAATGCATTTGAATCAATCATTTTTTCTTACCTTAAAAAATTTTGACTTTTTTTCCCTGTGGGCTGTTAGGCTCGCGGGGGCTGAAAATGCTTCATTTTATTGCGTCATTCTTGGCGCGGACTTTTTTGGCGCAAAAAATCTTTTCTGTTTCCGGCGTCATACGTGTCGCCGGAAGTTGCGTCATTTTTTGACGTCCTTTTGCGCCAAAAATGTCGGCGTTCCGGATGTGGCGTCATTTTTGGCGCCAAAAAGCATTTAGGAGGAAAGGCCAGAAATTGGCGCCAAGAAATATGGGCGTCGCTTTTGTCTCCACATTATTTCAGTTTCATTTTTTCTTTGCTTCTGGTTACTAGAAGCTTGTTTATTGGCATTTTTTCCCATTCCTGAAATTGTCATTTAAGGAATTTGATCAATTTTGCTTTATATGTTGTTTTTTCTCTTACATATTGCAAGATGTCTCACGTTGCATCTGAGTCAGAAGATACTTCAGGAAAATCGCTGTCTAGTGCTGGAACTACCAAAGCTAAGTGTATCTGCTGTAAACTTTTGGTAGCTATTCCTCCGGCTGTTGTTTGCATTAATTGTCATGACAAACTTGTTAAAGCAGATAATATTTCCTTTAGTAATGTACCATTGCCTGTTGCAGTTCCCTCAACATCTAAGGTGCAGAATGTTCCTGATAACATAAGAGATTTTGTTTCTGAATCCATCAAGAAGGCTATGTCTGTTATTTCTCCTTCTAGTAAACATAAAAAATCTTTTAAAACTTCTCTCTCTACAGATGAATTTTTAAATGAACATCATCATTCTGATTCTGATGATGACTCTTCTGGTTCAGAGGATTCTGTCTCAGAGATTGATGCTGATAAATCTTCATATTTATTTAAAATGGAATTTATTCGTTCTTTACTTAAAGAAGTACTAATTGCTTTAGAAATAGAGGATTCTGGTCCTCTTGATACTAATTCTAAACGTTTAGATAAGGTATTTAAATCTCCTGTGGTTATTCCAGAAGTTTGTCCTGTTCCTAATGCTATTTCTGAAGTAATTTCCAGAGAATGGGATAAATTGGGTAATTCATTTACTCCTTCTAAACGTTTTAAGCAATTATATCCTGTGCCGTCTGACAGATTAGAATTTTGGGACAAAATCCCTAAAGTCGATGGGGCTATTTCTACCCTTGCTAAACGTACTACTATTCCTACGTCAGATGGTACTTCGTTTAAAGATCCTTTAGATAGGAAAATTGAATCCTTTCTAAGAAAAGCTTATCTGTGTTCAGGTAATCTTCTTAGACCTGCTATATCTTTGGCTGATGTTGCTGCAGCTTCAACTTTTTGGTTGGAGACTTTAGCACAACAAGTAACAGATCATGATTCTCATAATATTATTATTCTTCTTCAGCATGCTAATAATTTTATCTGTGATGCCATTTTTGATATTATCAGAGTTGATGTCAGGTTTATGTCTCTAGCTATTTTAGCTAGAAGAGCTTTATGGCTTAAAACTTGGAATGCTGATATGGCTTCTAAATCAACTCTACTTTCCATTTCTTTCCAGGGTAACAAATTATTTGGTTCTCAGTTGGATTCCATTATCTCAACTGTTACTGGTGGGAAAGGAACTTTTTTACCACAGGATAAAAAATCTAAGGGTAAAAACAGGGCTAATAATCGTTTTCGTTCCTTTCGTTTCAACAAAGAACAAAAGCCTGATCCTTCATCCTCAGGAGCAGTTTCAGTTTGGAAACCATCTCCAGTCTGGAATAAATCCAAGCCTTCTAGAAAGGCAAAGCCTGCTTCTAAGTCCACATGAAGGTGCGGCCCTCATTCCAGCTCAGCTGGTAGGGGGCAGGTTACGTTTTTTCAAAGAAATTTGGATCAATTCTGTTCACAATCTTTGGATTCAGAACATTGTTTCAGAAGGGTACAGAATTGGTTTCAAGATGAGACCTCCTGCAAAGAGATTTTTTCTTTCCCGTGTCCCAGTAAATCCAGTGAAAGCTCAAGCATTTCTGAATTGTGTTTCAGATCTAGAGTTGGCTGGAGTAATTATGCCAGTTCCAGTTCTGGAACAGGGGATGGGGTTTTATTCAAATCTCTTCATTGTACCAAAGAAGGAGAATTCCTTCAGACCAGTTCTGGATCTAAAAATATTGAATCGTTATGTAAGGATACCAACGTTCAAAATGGTAACTGTAAGGACTATCTTGCCTTTTGTTCAGCAAGGGCATTTTATGTCCACAATAGATTTACAGGATGCATATCTGCATATTCCGATTCATCCAGATCATTATCAGTTCCTGAGATTCTCTTTTCTGGACAAGCATTACCAGTTTGTGGCTCTGCCGTTTGGCCTAGCTACAGCTCCAAGAATTTTTACAAAGGTTCTCGGTGCCCTTCTGTCTGTAATCAGAGAACAGGGTATTGTGGTATTTCCTTATTTGGATGATATCTTGGTACTTGCTCAGTCTTTACATTTAGCAGAATCTCATACGAATCGACTTGTGTTGTTTCTTCAAGATCATGGTTGGAGGATCAATTCACCAAAAAGTTCATTGATTCCTCAGACAAGGGTAACCTTTCTGGGTTTCCAGATAGATTCAGTGTCCATGACTCTGTCTTTAACAGACAAGAGACGTCTAAAATTGATTTCAGCTTGTCGAAACCTTCAGTCACAATCATTCCCTTCGGTAGCCTTATGCATGGAAATTCTAGGTCTTATGACTGCTGCATCGGACGCGATCCCCTTTGCTCGTTTTCACATGCGACCTCTTCAGCTCTGTATGCTGAATCAATGGTGCAAGGATTACACAAAGATATCTCAATTAATATCTTTAAAACTGATTGTACGACACTCTCTAACGTGGTGGACAGATCACCATCGTTTAATTCAGGGGGCTTCTTTTGTGCTTCCGACCTGGACTGTAATTTCAACAGATGCAAGTCTCACAGGTTGGGGAGCTGTGTGGGGATCTCTGACGGCACAAGGAGTTTGGGAATCTCAGGAGGTGAGATTACCGATCAATATTTTGGAACTCCGTGCAATTTTCAGAGCTCTTCAGTCTTGGCCTCTTCTGAAGAGAGAATCGTTCATTTGTTTTCAGACAGACACTGTCACAACTGTGGCATACATCAATCATCAAGGAGGGACTCACAGTCCTCTGGCTATGAAAGAAGTATCTCGAATTCTGGTTTGGGCGGAATCCAGCTCCTGTCTAATCTCTGCGGTTCATATCCCAGGTATAGACAATTGGGAAGCGGATTATCTCAGTCGCCAAACGTTGCATCCGGGCGAATGGTCTCTTCACCCAGAGGTATTTCTTCAGATTGTTCAAATGTGGGAGCTTCCAGAAATAGATCTGATGGCGTCTCATCTAAACAAGAAACTTCCCAGGTATCTGTCCAGATCCCGGGATCCTCAGGCGGAAGCAGTGGATGCATTATCACTTCCTTGGAAGTATCATCCTGCTTATATCTTTCCGCCTCTAGTTCTTCTTCCAAGAGTAATCTCCAAGATTCTGAAGGAATGCTTGTTTGTTCTGCTGGTAGCTCCGGCATGGCCTCACAGGTTTTGGTATGCGGATCTTGTCCGGATGGCCTCTTGCCATCTGTGGACTCTTCCGCTACGACCAGACCTTCTGTCGCAAGGTCCTTTTTTCCATCAGGATCTCAAATCCTTAAATTTAAAGGTATGGAGATTGAACGCTTGATTCTTGGTCAAAGAGGTTTCTCTGACTCTGTGATTAATACTATGTTACAGGCTCGTAAATCTGTATCCAGAGAGATATATTATAGAGTCTGGAAGACTTTTCTTGGTGTCTTTCTCATCATTTTTCTTGGCATTCTTTTAGAATTCCGAGAATTTTACAGTTTCTTCAGGATGGTTTAGATAAAGGTTTATCCGCAAGTTCTTTGAAAGGACAAATCTCTGCTCTTTCTGTTCTTTTTCACAGAAAGATTGCTAATCTTCCTGATATTCATTGTTTTGTACAAGCTTTGGTTCGTATAAAACCTGTCATTAAGTCAATTTCTCCTCCTTGGAGTTTGAATTTGGTTCTGGGGGCTCTTCAAGCTCCTCCGTTTGAACCTATGCATTCATTGGACATTAAATTACTTTCTTGGAAAGTTTTGTTCCTTTTGGCAATCTCTTCTGCCAGAAGAGTTTCTGAATTATCTGCTCTTTCTTGTGAGTCTCCTTTTCTGATTTTTCATCAGGATAAGGCAGTGTTGCGAACTTCTTTTGAATTTTTACCTAAAGTTGTGAATTCTAACAACATTAGTAGGGAAATTGTGGTTCCTTCATTATGTCCTAATCCTAAGAATTCTAAGGAGAAATCATTGCATTCTTTGGATGTTGTTAGAGCTTTGAAATATTATGTTGAAGCTACTAAGTCTTTCCGAAAGACTTCTAGTTTATTTGTTATCTTTTCTGGTTCTAGAAAAGGCCAGAAAGCTTCTGCCATTTCTTTGGCATCTTGGTTGAAATCTTTAATTCATCTTGCCTATGTTGAGTCGGGTAAATCTCCGCCTCAAAGGATTACAGCTCATTCTACTAGGTCAGTTTCTACTTCCTGGGCGTTTAGGAATGAAGCTTCGATTGATCAGATTTGCAAAGCAGCAACTTGGTCCTCTTTGCATACTTTTACTAAATTCTACCATTTTTATGTATTTTCTTCTTCTGAAGCAGTTTTTGGTAGAAAAGTACTTCAGGCAGCGGTTTCAGTTTGAATCTTCTGCTTATGTTTTTCATTAAACGTTATTTTGGGTGTGGATTATTTTCAGCAGGAATTGGCTGTCTTTATTTTATCCCTCCCTCTCTAGTGACTCTTGCGTGGAAAGATCCACATCTTGGGTAATCATTATCCCATACGTCACTAGCTCATGGACTCTTGCTAATTACATGAAAGAAAACATAATTTATGTAAGAACTTACCTGATAAATTCATTTCTTTCATATTAGCAAGAGTCCATGAGGCCCGCCCTTTTTTTGGAGTGGTTATGATTTATTCCTTATTTTATATGCTTTCGCACTTTTTTATCACCCCACTTCTTGGCTATTCGTTAAACTGAATTGTGGGTGTGGTGAGGGGTGTATTTATAGGCATTTTGAGGTTTGGGAAACTTTGCCCCTCCTGGTAGGAATGTATATCCCATACGTCACTAGCTCATGGACTCTTGCTAATATGAAAGAAATGAATTTATCAGGTAAGTTCTTACATAAATTATGTTTTTCTCCAAGAAGGATTGGAGAATGGATTGTCAGCTAGTTCCTTAAAGGGACAGATTTCTGCTCTGTCTATTCTTTTGCACAAGCATCTGGCTGATACTCCAGATGTTCAGGCATTTTGTCAGGCTTTAGTTAGAATCAAGCCTGTGTTTAAACCTGTTGCTCCGCCATGTAAGGTTCTGCAAGGGGTTCCGTTTGAACCTTTGCATTCCATAGATATTAAACTTTTATTTTAATCTTGGAAAGTTCTGTTTTTAGTGGCTATCTCCTCGGCTCGAAGAGTTTCTGAGTTATCTGCTTTACAATGTGATTCCCCTTATCTCATTTTCCATGCAGATAAGGTAGTGTTACGTACCAAACCTGGTTTTCTTCCTAAGGTAGTATCTAATAAAAATATCAATCAGGAGATTGTTGTTCCTTCACTATGTCCTAATCCTTCTTCAAAGAAGGAACGTCTTTTACACAATCTTGATGTGGTTCGTGCTTTAAAATTTTATTTACAAGCTACGAAGGATTTTCGTCAAACATCTGCTTTGTTTGTGGTCTACTCTGGACAGAGGAAAGGCCAAAAGGCTTCGGCAACTTCTCTTTCTTTTTGGTTAAGAAGTATAATCTGCTTAGCTTATGAGACTCCTGGCCAGCAGCCTCCTGAAAGAATTACAGCTCATTCCACTAGAGCGGTGGCTTCCACATGGGCTTTTAAAAATGAGGCTTCTGTTGAACAGATTTGTAAGGCGGCGACTTGGTCTTCGCTTCATACTTTTTCTAAATTCTACAAATGTGATACTTTTGCTTCTTCGGAGGCTATTTCTGGGAGAAAGGTCTTACAGGCAGTGGTGCCTTCCGTTTAAGCGCCTGCCTTGTCCCTCCCTTCATTCGTGTCCTATAGCTTTGGTATTGGTATCCCACAAGTAATGGATGAATCCGTGGACTGGATACACCTTACAAGAGAAAACAAAATTTATGCTTACCTGATAAATTTATTTCTCTTGTGGTGTATCCAGTCCACGGCCCGCCCTGTCATTTTAAGGCAGGTGTTTTTTATTTTTAAACTACAGTCACCACTGCACCCTATAGTTTCTCCTTTCTCTTGCTTGTCTTCGTTCGAATGACTGGGAGTGGCAGTTAGGGGAGGAGCTATATAGACAGCTCTGCTGTGGGTGATCCTCTTGCAGCTTCCTGTTGGGAAGGAGAATATCCCACAAGTAATGGATGAATCCGTGGACTGGATACACCACAAGAGAAATAAATTTATCAGGTAAGCATAAATTTTGTTTTTATTAGTTTATAGCCTCTTTGGGTACATTTTTTGCTTGTGCAGTAAAAAAGTTGCACTTTTAAATTTAAAGGAACATTAATGTTTTTTGCATTTAAACTTTTTTGTGTAAAATTAAAGTTTTTGCTGCATAATTATACTATTGTGATTCAGTATGGACCAAGGAAACTTGCAAAGTGTTACTTGCTCCTTGTGTTTTGATGCAAATGTGGAACCACCTATCCCTTTCTGTCCCTCATGTATTGAGAGGACTTTAAACTATAGGGAAAAGATTTTTTCTGAGCAAAACTTTTCAAAGGCAGATGCTGTCCAAAAGTCTAATGACGAGGTTCAAGGTATGCCGCAGCTTTCTCCCCAAGCGTCCCAAAATTTACCGCCCGCACAAGCAGTGCCCTGCACTTCTGCTATAGCTCCCGCTGGAGTTACCTTAAAAGACATAGCTTCCCTCATGTCTTCTACAATTTCTGATGCATTGTCTGCTTTCCCAATGTTGCCGGCAAATGTAAGAGGAAAACCAGACATTCAGTAAGTTCTGATGCAATTGTTGCAATTTCGGAGGTACCCTCCCAGAGCCATGACGAGGATGGTACTGCTGTTACATCTGAGGGTGAAATCTCAGATTCAGAAGGTTCATTGCCTCTGACGGACTCAGAGGTTGTAACTTTTAGGTTTAAGCTAGAACACCTCCGCCTGCTGCTCAGGGAGGTTTTGGTTACTCTAGATGACTGTGACTCCACAGTAGTGGTTACCCCTGCGAAGTCTAGTAAACTGGACAGATATTTTGAAGTTCCTTCTTACTCAGACCTATTTCCAGTGCCAAAGCAAGCTTTGGAGATTGTTACTAGGGAATGGGAGAGACCAGGTATTCCTTTTTCTCCCTCTTCTATTTTTAAGAGGATGCTTGCCATAGCTGACTCTTTCAAGGAGGCTTGGCAAACAGTTCCTAAGGTGGAAGGGGCTGTTTCCACCTTAGCCAAGAGAACTACTATTCCCATAGAGGATAGTTGTGCTTTCAAAGATCCTATGGACAAGAAGTTAGAGGGTTTACTTAAAAAGATTTATGTTCACCAGGGTCTGCTATTGCAGCCAGCTGCGTGCATTGCTACTGTCACTAGTGTGGCAGCATATTGGTTTGATGCTCTGTCTGAGTCTCTCAGGACTTAAAAAGATTTATGTTCACCAGGGTCTGCTATTGCAGCCAGCTGCGTGCATTGCTACTGTCACTAGTGTGGCAGCATATTGGTTTGATGCTCTCTCAGGACTGAGACTTCCTTGGAAGAGATCCAAGATTGGATAAAAGCTCGGAAGTTAGCTAATGCTTTTATTACGTACGCTTCCCTGCAGATTATTAAACTGGCAGCTAAGAGTTCGGGTTTCTCTGTCCTAGCCCGCAGAGCCTTATGGTTAAAACCTTGGTCTGCGGACGTGTCATCTAAGTCTAAGCTTCTAGCGATTCCTTACAAAGGGAAGACCTTGTTTGGACCTGGCCTGGCGGAAATTATCTCTGATATCACAGGAGGTAAGGGTCATCTCCTTCCTCAGGATAAGAGAAACAAACAAAAAGGACGACAGAGTAATTTTCGTTCCTTTCGAAATTTCAAAGGAAATTCTTCCTCTTCCTCCTCTAAGCAGGAACAATCTAAGCCTACATGGAGACCTTATGTGTTTTTAGATAGTGTGATATTTGTGCGTGTAGAAACCAGGTTAGAGGTGTGTCCCCCGTTATTTCCGTTCGTCACGCGAAACTACCTTATCCCTTGATAGGATGCTTTTAATTATATATTCTTTTAAATGTGGAGTTTTTCCTAACTCTGTTTTTACCTGCACTGAAAAGGGCAGATCTGGATTTGCTATTAATGGTGTCAGTGGGGCAGGTCTGGTGGTAATACCTGTATTGGTGTTTATCAGTGCATCCCACTGAGTGAAAAGCTCGTCCAGTAATGGGAACTTCTGAATAATAATTGGTCTATGTTTTGCCTGGAGCCAGGCCAGCCAGCCTACATTCTCTGTTTGCAGTATTTCTCTATCTATTTGAATCCATTGTTTGGACTCAGAATTATGGCTCCAATCAATTATCCTCTGTATTAGTATGGCCAGCCTTTATTTTTTAATGTCCGGAAGTCCCAGCCCCCCGTTGTCTCTTGTCATGTGTAAAGTTTTCCTAGGAACCCTTGGTTTGATTCCGTTCCAAATGAATTGTTCTATGTTATATTGTATTTGGGAAAGATAATCTTTTGTTAGTGTGATCGGTAATGTCTGTAGAACGTAAAGTATACGGGGGAGCACATTCATTTTTATAACATGTATCCATGAGATGGTTTTGTTCTTCCAGCTTGAGAGATCATTTGTTATTTCTTTTAGCAGTAATCTGTAGTTTGCTGTAAATAAGTCTTGTGGTTTACGTGTGATCAGTATTCCTAAGTATTTTAGTTGTGTCAGTTGATATTTGATGGGGCATGCATTTTTTACTTCATTTAGTATATGTGTCGGGACACTAACATTAAGCAGTTCCAATTTATTTAGGTTTAAGTGGAAGTTTGATAACCTGCCGTATTCTTCCAAGGTTTTCAGTAGAGATGGCAGTGACTTATCTATACTTGTCAGAGTTAGTAGCACATCATCGGCGTACATTGCCAGCTTGTATTCACTCTCTTTAGTGTGCACGCCTTTAATGTCACCACTAGTTCTTATTTTGCATGCAAGTACCTCTATTGAGATTGCGAATAATATGGGCGAAAGGGAGCAGCCCTGTCTCGTGCCGTTGCCTATTTTGAAGGGTTTAGAAAGAACCAAATTAGCCTTGACTCTGGCTGTCGGGTTAGTGTAGAGTGAAAAGACCTTTCCTATAAAATTATCGCCTATATTCATGCCTTGCAGTGTGGCCCTGAGAAAATCCCAGTCCACCCTGTCAAAGGCCTTTTCTGCGTCTGTTGAGACCAATGCTAGTTCTTGATGTGTGTTTTGGGCTACCTTACCTGGTATGAATCCCACCTGATCTGTAGCTATCAATTGTGGTAGAAAAGAATTCAGCCTGTTTGCAAGGATTCTGGCATAAATCTTAACATCAGTATTTAGCAGCGAGATGGGCCTAAAATTCTCTGGTGTATCTGGAGTTTTACCAGGTTTTGGTAGCACTGTTATGTGAGCCTCGATCATCGACGTTGGAAAGCCTTTCGCGTTGTCTATAGAGTTGAATAGATGTACCAATTTTGGGGCTAGTATATGACTATATTTTTTTGTAGTATTTTGTTCTAAACCCATCTTGGCCTGGGCTTTTCCCCGCTGGTAGTGATTTGATTGCTATTTTTATTTATATAATGCTAATTGGCGCGTCAATCGTTTCTGATTGGTTATCATCTAACTTAGGTAAATGTGCTTTAGCGATATAGTCGGAAATGATTTGATTTTTGCTGTTCGGAGTTTTATTTTCGTTAGTGCTTGCAGAAATGTTATAAAGAGATGAGTAGTATGTGTTGAATTCCTCCACAAAAGAGAGGCTGTCATGTTTAGTCTGGCCTGATTTGGTTTTTATTTTGTGGATGTGTGTTTTGAGGCGTTTACGGTTCAACATTCTAGCAAGTAGTTTCCCCGCCTTGTTTCCCTGATCATAGTATTTTTGTTGCAATTTCAACTCTTATTCTGCTGTTCTTTTTGTAGTAATGTGTTAAGCTCTAACCTCGCCTCTGTCAATCGTGCGCTAAGCCCAGTATCTTTTGGGTTTTGTTTATGGGAGGATTCCAAATGCTGGAGTTCTGTAAGGAGGGTGTCATATTTGATTCTGTGTTGTTTAAGGAGGTTTGCTTTGTGTTTTAATAGCTCCCCCCTTATAACACATTTGTGTGCTTGCCATATGTTGACCCATGTTGTATCTGGTGTTGTGTTTATTTGGAAGTATTCTATTAGTGTTTTTTCTATGTTAGTTTGAATGAGGGGATGATCGAATAGTCCGTCCTCCAGTCTCCATATATATGGAGTTACTGAATAACTAAGAGAGATTACCAATGGCACTACTGGTATGTGAAAGACCTGACTTGTTATATATCTGGCCGACTGGTATGGCCTTATATATTGGTAGCCAACTGATATGGCTAGGTATGGGTGCTTTGTGTATATCCTTGATTACTGATACTAGAAGAAGAAAGAATACACTTGGGAAGCACTCCCAGGTCTCAAATAAACAATTAAAGTATACTAAGATTAATAATGAGATCCAAGGATGGAGTATGGGGGGAGACAAACTTGACTAAGGTTAAAATATAACTTTTATTGGGGTTTACAATTAAAAATAGGAAAAATCAAAATTTAAAAACACACTCAAGCACAGACTGTAGTCAACTAAGCTTAGCGTGGCAATTTCAAGATAGACAGAGATACCTCCAAGAGATACTCTTGTGTTCGATTGTCTTACAATTGATTTACCTGCCACTCAACAAGAATCAGTGAGTGAAAATATTCGCATTAATACTTGATATAGGGTCCATGCAGGTATATAGCAACCTGTATCTCTGATAAAAAGTCGCTAGTATAGACCACTCAGAAATTAAAGGGTAATACAGATCTATATATAGAGTAAATAATGCCCAACTTACATTAGGTAAGTGAGTTACCCAGGTACCATTAAGTAACTACGTGTGTGTATTTGCACTGATGATAATGGCAGCTATGAGTCACTGCTAAAGTATGCCAATAATAGTTCAGTAATGTGGAGTATCTAATCCAGTATGCCTGGTCATATATGTTGTCTTAGATAATAATGGTATACGTTGTAGGTCAATACTATATTCCACTACTACTGATGCTCTCTTGAAAGGTGACGCTTAGTACATTTAGTTGGAATAACATGGATTGGGTTCCTTATAGAAATGCAAGTGTGTTTGCAAGTCTATGTATGTACCTTTAATTCGAAGTAACTGAATGTACCTTCCTTAATTGCAACCAAACTATTGTGGTTATATAACTAAAAAAGTGTTGCCACAATTATTATATGCAGCACCAGTTTTGGGAATTATCAGTGTATCCGTGTAATTCTGTAACCACAGGTGAAATGTATACTGTGTGCTTTGATTATATACTGGATGATCTCCACAAAATATCTAGGTATTCAATATGTTACCTTTTCTAAAACTAAATGGCAGGCTTGTAAAGTGCAAATTCCTTGTATGTAAGTCTCCAATAAAGCAGCAGTGACAGGCAAACTACCTTTTGTGTGCTAGTAACTGCGAGTAGACATTTGATACATATGGTACTTCTCAACAGAACTCGGGTAACAGTGTATCCATTTGATTATGTAAAAGCAACCAGCTGATCCTTATTAAACATGTGTTCACCCCAGTATGAGTTAGACTGAATGTCTTAACTATTGCAAATATAGCTGAATACTTTGGTTTAAGTAAACATTTAGATACTAAAAACACAGGAGCTCCTAGGACTCCGCACCATTGCCCTAACGTCCCTAACATGTTTCGCCACATTACGTGGCTTTCTCAAAGGTGAACGCGCTGCACTATAGTCGGCTATTTAAGGCTGATAGCTATCACGCCCCCAATAGGCATGTCATTGCCTTCTGACCTATCAATGTCCAGTATGGCATAGTTGTAGGCTGGTGGGAGCACAAATATGTTTTCTCAGATGACAACACTTGCAACCTAAACAAAATCCCGTAATGGATTCATTACATTGATGACGTGCTCTTCTTCTGGGAAGGCACTAAAAAGGAATTGGACACATTCATGGCAAAGTTGAACTCCAATACTATTAACATCAAACTTACATATGAAGCTGATCAGGTTAAAATCAATTTTCTAGATCTTCAAATCATAAAAACGGAAACAGGCAGATTAGAAATGGATGACCATCGTAAAAGTACAGCTACCAACAGCTTATTGCACAGCTCAAGTGCACATGCTCCTAACACAATTAAAGCCCTACCAGGGGGAGAATTTCTCCGAATGCGACGGGATTGTTCCACTGAGGACAATTACAAACAGCGAGCTAAAGAGGTTACAGAAAGACTCATATCCAGAGGATATAGTCGCAGATCTATTAAAAAAGCTGAATTCAAAGCCATAAATACATCCCGACATGACTTATTGAAAAAGAAAAACAAATCTCAGCAAGAGCAAATTAGATTTATCTCGACTTATAACCCAAGGAGTACACAAATACTGAATATTTTACAAAATAACTGGCACATACTAACCTCTGATCCGATTCTATCACGAATCATGGGAGAAAGGGTCCAAACTGGATACAGGAGAACTCGTAATCTGAAGGACCTAATCAGTCCAAGCCATCTACAAGGCCCTAAAACCAAAGGAGCATTCAAGCAAGGTTCATTCAAATGTGGCACCTGTAGTACATGCAGTTTTATGAGAAAAAAAATAAAGAAATTTGTGATCGATTCAACAAAAAACATAAGATCAAATCATACATCAATTGCCACACAGAGGGTGTGATTTATGTCCTTCAATGTAAATGCAACATGTTCTATGTTGGTATGACAACAAAGAAAGTCAGAATAAGACTGCAAGAACATCTGAGGAACATCAAAAATGCTGCTAAAGATCTACAGGATGGTAAAAATGTGACCTCAGTAGCACGACATTTTCTTAAGCGTCACAATTCAAAATAATCGGAACTCAAATGTTTTGGAATTGAAAAGAAAGAAGTGGGCATAAGAGGTGGAAACTTGGAAAATATGTTGCTACAAGCAGAGAGCAAGTGGATCTTTCTGCTGAATACTGTCCAACCCTATGGACTAAATGAATGTAATAATTTTGTTTCTTTCCTGTAATCATTAAATATTCTAGAGTAAAGATTCTGTTACAGCAGAGAGATAATGATTTTCTCAGCTGAACACTATCCAAATTTTTGGACTAATGAGACTTGTTAACTTTATGTCATCCTGAGATTTATGGGCTGAACTTTTAACCAGCATTAAAAAAAAATTAAAAACTGAATCCTCCTTCCCTTTAAGACATCGAGAAAATGTCATAACCCCACCAACACAGTTTGTCTCACCTATTTTTTGTTTATTTTTAGTTCAGTTTGGTCACATTACACGAAGCTCACTTGTTGGTTTCAGCATTGCCATTGCAAGCAGAAACCTCTAATGCACAAAAACAGCTTTAATATTATTTAACTCACACTTCAACTTTGCACTTAACATATGAACCAATTCACACCTAATCTATTATAAGGTTAACCTAACCTACTAGTTTAAGTAATATTAGCATCATCAGATATTTCCATGACTCACACCATTTGTCACTCACACAATAATTCACACACAGACACTATAGTTATACGGTATGTATACAAGTATCCACACATTCAAATTATTAAAAAAAATAAAAAATAAATAAATACATTTTTCATCGTATACAACCCAAAGCAGAGTCACACCCGACACAACTATTTTTAACTGTTCACAACACTCAACATGGGATAGTCACATGTTTCACATAATCACTTTCATCTGGTATTAAACAGTTGTATTTTATTTACAGTAAAGTCACCAATCCTTGTAAGATATAACTTACATGTGTTTAACATAATTACATATGACATTTCTTTTGTTTATTAAAAAACCTATTTCAAAATAAAAAATACAATACAGCACATAGTGGGTTAGTAGTATTATTACATTCAACCTCACTAATACTCACATATTATGCTAGCCATATATAAACGAAATGTTGCTTACAGTATTAATAGCCTACCTAGGGTAGTAATTACACCAAAGGAATAGGTGAATTTATTTCTTACAAGCTCATAGTGATTCTAAATCACATTAAGAATTGACGAGTCTCCATTTACAATAAAAAGAAAGTAAAATAGAATCTAGTTTCAATCTGACATCTATGTCCAATCTTTTTGTAGTCAGGAAACAGTTAAATTTTACTCAACCCACCCATTCGTGACAACTATGCCATACTGGACATTGATAGGTCAGAAGGCAATGACACACCTATTGGGGGCGTGATAGCTATCAGCCTTAAATAGCCTACTATAGTGCAGAGCGTGCACCTTTGAGAAAGCCACGTAATGTGGCGAAACATGTTAGGGACGTTAAGGCAATGGTGAGGAGCCCTAGGAGCTCCTGTGTTTTTAGTACGCCTTAAGCTTCCGATTCTATTACTGTAGTCTTCTAACGTACAAACCCAGACTTCACTTATGTTTGCTAATGACCAAGTAATAACTATGTCTGGCAATTGTACAGCTATCGGCAATATCTACTTTAACTTAACTAACTGAGTGACAGAGAATGCTAGAGGGCTCATCTCTTTTATAGGCAATCACAGACCATATCAGTTATTATACCCAACTTCATACAAAATAGTTTGATTAGACTCAGGTGCATAACAGTACCAAACACACAGAAAGCAGTGAATTTTCGGTATATGACAATGCATTCATCATTGTGTTAATTATCGCTACACATCAGCGCATTTGAGATAATTCATAACTGCTAATTATTCGGTTTACTAGCACGCACTTGTAGCCTAATACAGATATTTATAACCTTTTATGTAGGGGAGCAAGCGAGCAAGTGTTATACCTACAACTCGTTTGGCAATTGTGTAAGCGA
Source organism: Bombina bombina (assembly GCF_027579735.1). NCBI lineage: Eukaryota > Metazoa > Chordata > Amphibia > Anura > Bombinatoridae > Bombina > Bombina bombina. Next base: position 806,768,581 of record NC_069504.1, read on the forward strand.
ATCAACCGCACATATCTTATTTGTTAAGTCACAAATAAAATAAGTAAATACAAGAATTTAAGCTGTTGTACAAAGGCACAGTATTAACATATGTTACAATAAGATATCCAGCTCTTTATTCAACTCAACAAGTAAGCTGAGTTTGATGCATTTCATTTGCATAGAACATTGTATTAGAGCAAACGTATAACCAGTAATTAGTACCCTGCTTGTTCTTAACCAAGTGGCTATACCGATAACGGAGTTCCACTGCATAGCCCCGGTTACATTAACGGGTCATATCTAGTGGCCAATATTAACATACAGCCGCTAGCATGGTGTTACTGTAAAATTTAGATTTACACTATTTAAAATCCGTTTTACATCCTCGCTACTCGATTTACCCTGTCAATCGTTTAGGCAATACTTAATATATATTTATACTTGGTGGGGATCACAGAACCGACTAATGATAGTATGGACATACGGTTCACTTACGGATGTACAATTAATTGTGAACACTGACAATCTGTGATATTGCGGTTTTTAGATATTAACCGTGGTGGTGTTTCTTTATTAAATAAGCTACATAAGCCCTTTGTATATCAAGCAAGCAATACTTAGTTACATTCAATCAAAGGTACCATACGGTGCTCTATGCTACACAGGTATTTACAGTAAATTTAGTTTACCAAGTCAGCAACTCACAATTACTGTATCTACATATATTAACGGTCAAGGTATCTAAATGTTTACTTAAACCAAAGTATTCAGCTATATTTGCAATAGTTAAGACATTCAGTCTAACTCATACTGGGGTGAGCACATGTTTAATAAGGATCAGCTGGTTGCTTTTACATAATCAAATGGATACACTGTTACCCGAGTTCTGTTGAGAAGTACCATATGTATCAAATGACTACTCGCAGTTACTAGCACACAAAAGGTAGTTTGCCTGTCGCTGCTGCTTTCTTGGAGACTTACATACAAGGAATTTGTGCTTTATAAGCCTGCCATTTCGTTTTAGAAAAGGTAACATATTGAATACCTAGATATTTTGTGGAGATCATCCAGTGTATAACTAAAGCACACAGTATACATTTCACCTGTGGTTACAGAATTACACGGATACACTAATAATTCCCAAAACTGGTGCTGCATATAATAATTGTGGCAACACTTTTTTAGTTATATAACCACAATAGTTTGGTTGCAATTAAGGAAGGTACATTCAGTTGCTTCGAAATACATTCAGTTGCTTGCAAATAGTGATGTCCCGAACTGTTCGCCCGCGAACGGTTCACAGCGAACATAGCTTGTTCGCGTTTGTGGGCGAACACATGGCGATGTTCGATCCGCCCCTATGTGTCATCATTGTGGAAACTTTGACCCTTTATGTCACAGCCGCCTGACACATTAGAGCCAATCAACATCAGACACTCCCTTACAGACCCTCCCAGCTACTCGGAATCCGCCATTTTAGACTCATAACAACCTTGCTTTCTTAATGAGAGGACGTGTTGTGTTTTTGCTCCTGACATTAATAGGAAAAACATAGCTAGGCTAGTGTATATACAGTCCAGAAGGACTCCACTCATCTCTGCTGCAAGCACAGCACCCCAAAAAGCCCTTTTTAGGGCTATATTTCGTGCCGTTTTTTTTTTTTTTTCTTTCATGTAATTAGCAAGAGTCCATGAGCTAGTGACGTATGGGATATACATTCCTACCAGGAGGGGCAAAGTTTCCCAAACCTTAAAATGCCTATAAATACACCCCTCACCACACCCACAATTCAGTTTTACAAACTTTGCCTCCGATGGAGGTGGTGAAGTAAGTTTGTGCTAGATTCTACGTTGATATGCGCTCCGCAGCAAGTTGGAGCCCGGTTTTCCTCTCAGCGTGCAGTGAATGTCAGAGGGATGTGAGGAGAGTATTGCCTATTTGAATGCAGCGATCTCCTTCTACGGGGTCTATTTCATAGGTTCTCTGTTATCGGTCGTAGAGATTCATCTCTTACCTCCCTTTTCAGATCGACGATATACTCTTATATATACCATTACCTCTGCTGATTCTCGTTTCAGTACTGGTTTGGCTTTCTACAAACATGTAGATGAGTGTCCTGGGGTAAGTAAATCTTATTTTCTGTGACACTCTAAGCTATGGTTGGGCACTTTGTTTATAAAGTTCTAAATATATGTATTCTAACATTTATTTGCCTTGACTCAGAATGTTCAACTTTCCTTATTTTTCAGACAGTCAGTTTCATATTTGGGATAATGCATTTGAATTAATCATTTTTTCTTACCTTCAAAAATTTGACTCTTTTTTTCCTGTGGGCTGTTAGGCTCGCGGGGGCTGAAAATGCTTCATTTTATTGCGTCATTCTTGGCGCGGACTTTTTTGGTGCAAAAATTCTTTTCCGTTTCCGGTGTCATACGTGTCGCCGGAAGTTGCGTCATTTTTTGACGTTATTTTGCGCCAAAAATGTCGGCGTTCCGGATGTGGCGTCATTTTTGGCGCCAAAAGCATTTAGGCGCCAAATAATGTGGGCGTCTTATTTGGCGCTAAAAAATAAGGGCGTCGCTTTTGTCTCCACATTATTTAAGTCTTATTTTTTCATTGCTTCTGGTTGCTAGAAGCTTGTTCTTTGGCATTTTTTTCCCATTCCTGAAACTGTCATTTAAGGAATTTGATCAATTTTGCTTTATATGTTGTTTTTTCTCTTACATATTGCAAGATGTCTCACGTTGCATCTGAGTCAGAAGATACTACAGGAAAATCGCTGTCTAGTGCTGGAGCTATCAAGCTAAGTGTATCTGCTATAATTTTTGGTATCTGTTTCTCCAGCTGTTTGTATTGCATGTCATGACAAACTTATTAATGCAGATAACATTTCCTTTAGTACTGTTACATTACCTGTTGCTGTTCCGTCAACATCTAATTTTCAGAGTGTTCCTGATAAACATAAGAGATTTTATTTTTTAAATCCATTAAGAAGGCTATGTCTGTTATTTCTCCTTCTAGTTTACATAAAAGTCTTTTAAAACTTTGCTTTTTTCAGATGAATTTTTAAATGAACATCATCATTCTGATACTGATAATGGTTCTTCTGGTTCAGAGGTTTCTGTCTCAGAGGTTGATGCTGATAAATCTTTGTATTTGTTCAAGATGGAATTTATTCGTTCTTTATTTAAAGAAGTATTAATTGCATTAGAAATAGAGGATTCTGGTCCTCTTGATACTAAATCTAAACGTTTAATTAAGGTTTTTAAATCTCCTGTAGTTATTCCAGAAGTGTTTAATCTCCCTGATGCTATTTCTGAAGTAATTTCCAGGGAATGGAATAATTTGGGTAATTCTTTTACTCCTTCTAAACGTTTAAGCAATTATATCCTGTGCCATCTGACAAATTAGAGTTTTTTTGGGACAAAATCCCTAAGGTTATGGGGCTGTCTCTACTCCTGCTAAATGTGCTACTATTCCTACGGTAGATAGTAATTCATTTTAAGGATCCTTTAGATAGGAAAATTGAATCCTTTCTAAGAAAAGCTTACTTATGTTCAGGTAATCTTCTTAGACCTGCTATATTTTTAGCGGATGTTGCTGCAGCTTCAACTTTTTGGTTAGAAGCTTTAGCGCAACAAGTAACAGATCATAATTTTATAGCATTATTATTATTCTATAACATGCTAATAATTTTATTGGTGATACCATCTTTTGATATCATTAGAGTTGATGTCAGGTATATGTCTCTAGCTATTTTAGCTAGAAAAGCTTTATGGATTAAACTTGGAATGCTGATATGTCTTCTAAGTCTACTTTGCTTTCCTTTTCTTTCCAGGGTAATAAATTATTATTTCAACTGTTTCTGGAAGGAAGGGAACTTTTTTACCAAAGGATAAAAAATCTAAGGTAAATTTAGGTCTAATAATCATTTTTCGTTCCTTTCCTCACAATAAGGAACAAAAGCCTGATCCTTCATCCTCAGGAGCGGTATCAGTTTGGAAACTATTTCCAGTTTGGAATATATCCAAGCCTTATAGAAAACCTATAGCCAGCTCCTAAGTACCCATGAAGGTGCGGACCTTATTCCAGCTCAGCTGGTATGGGGCAGATTACGTTTTCTTCAAAGAAATTTTGATAAATTCCGTTCTCAATTTCTGGTTTTAGAACATTGTTTCAGAAAGGTACAGCATTGGCTTCAGTTAAGGCCTCCTGCTAAGAGATTTTTTTCTTTCCCGTGTCCCAGTTAACACAGCAAAGGCTCAGCATTTCTGAAATGTGTTTCAGATCTAGAGTTGGCTGGAGTAATTATGCCAGTTCCAGAACAGGGGCTGGGGTTTTATTTTATCTCTTCATTGTACCAAAGAAGGTCAATTCCTTCAGACCAGTTCCGGATCTATCAATATTGAATCGTTATGTAAGGATACCAACATTCAGTTTCTGTAGGACTGTCCTGCCTTTTGTTTAGCAAGGGCATTATATGTCTACAATAGATTTACAGGATGTGTATCTGCATATTCCGATTCATCCAGATCACTTTTAGTGTCTGAGATTCTCTTTTTAGACAAGCATTACCAGTTTTGTGGCTCTACCGTTTGGCCTAGCCTCAGTTCCAAGAATTTTTTTCAAAGATTCTCGGTGCCCTTCCTTCTGTAATCAGAGAACAGGGTTTTGGTATTTCCTTATTGGACGATATCTGGGTACTTGCTCAGTCTTCTCATTTTCGAAGAATCTCATATGAATCGACTTGTGTTGTTTCTTCAAGTTCATGGTTGGAGGATCAATTTACCAATCAGTTCATTGATTCCTCAGACAAGGGTAACCTTTTTAGGTTTCTAGAATAGATTCAGTGTCTATGACTCTGTCCTTGTCAGACAAGAGAAGTTTAACATTGATTTCAGCTTGTCAAAACCTTCAGTCACAATCATTCCCTTTGGTAGCCTTATGAATGGAAATTTTAGGTCTTAGGACTGCCGCATCAGATGCGATCTCCTTTGATCGTTTTCACATGCGACCTCTTCAGCTCTGTATGCTGAACCAATGGTGCAGGGATTACTCAAAGATATCTCACTTAATATCTTTAAACCGATTATACGACACTCTCTGACATGGTGGACAGATCACCATCGTTTAGTTCAGGGGGCTTCTTTGTTCTTCCGACCTGGACTATAATCTCAACAGATGCAAGTCTTACAGGTTGGGGAGCTGTGTGGGGGTATCTGATGGCACAAGGGGTTTGGGAATCTCAGGAGGTGAGATTTCCGATCAATATTTTGGAACTCCGTGCAATTTCAGAGCTCTTCAGTCTTGGCCTCTTCTGAAGAGAGAGTTGTTCATTTGTTTTCAGATAGACAATGTCACAACTGTGGCATACATCAATCATCAAGGAGGGACTCACAGTCCTCTGGCTATGAAAGAAGTATCTCGAATTTTGGTTTGGGCGGAATCCAGCTCCTGTCTAATCTCTGCTGTTCATATCCCAGGTATGGACAATTGGAAAGCGGATTATCTCAGTCGCCAAACGTTGCACCTGGGCGAATGGTCTTCACCCAGAGGTATTTCCTCAGATTGTTCAAATGTGGGAACTCCCAGAAATAGATCTGATGGCTTCTCATCTAAACAAGAAACTTCCCTGGTATCTGTCCGGATCCAGGGATCCTCGGGCGGCGGCAGTGGATGCATTATCTCTTCCTTAAAAGTGTCATCCTGCCTATATCTTTCCGCCTCTAGTTCTTCTTCCAAGGGTATTCTCCAATATTCTAAGGAATGCTCGTTTGTCCTGCTGGTAGCTCCAGCATGGCCTCACAGGTTTTGGTATGCGGATCTTGTCCGGATGACCTCCTGCCAGCTGTGGACTCTTCCGTTAAGACCAGTCTTCTGTCTCAAGGTTCTTTTTTCCATCAGGATCTCAAAACCTTAATTTTAAGGTGTGGAGTTTGAACGCTTGATTCTTGGTCAAAGAGGTTTCTCTGACTCTGTGATTGATACTATGTGACAGGCTCGTAAATCTGTATCTAGAGAGATATATTATAGAGTCTGGAAGACTTATATTTCTTCAGGATGGTTTAGATAAAGGTTTGTCCGCAAGTTTCTTGAAAGACAAATCTCTGCTCTTTCTGTTCTTTTTCACAGAAGGATTGCTAATCTTCCTGATATTCAATGTTTTGTACAAGCTTTGGTTCGTATAAAACCTGTCATTAAGTCAATTTCTCCTCCTTGGAGTTTGAATTTGGTTCTGGGGGCTCTTCAAGCTCCTCCTTTTGAACCCATGCATTCTTTGGTCATTATATTACTTTCTTGGAAAGTTTTGTTTCTTTTGGCCATCTCTTCTGCCAGAAGAGTCTCTGAATTATCTACTCTTTTTTGTGAGTCTCCTTTTCTGATTTTGCATCAGGATAAGGGGGTGCTGCGAACTTCTTTTGAATTTTTTACCTAAGGTTGTGAATTCTAACAACATTAGTAGAGAAATTGTGGTTCCTTCATTATGTCCTAATCCTATGAATTCTAAGGAGAAATCATTGCATTCTTTGGATGCTGTTAGAGCTTTGTAATATTATGTTGAAGCTATTAAGTCTTTCCGAAAGACTTCTAGTCTATTTGTCATCTTTTCCGGTTCTAGAAAAGATCAGAAAGCTTCTGCCTTTTCTTTGGCATCTTGGTTGAAATCTTTATTTCATCATGCCTATGTTGAGTCGGGTAACACTCCGCCTCAAAGGATTACAGCTCATTCTACTAGGTTAGTTTCTACTTCCTGGGCATTTAAGAATGAAGCTTCGGTTGATCAGATTTGCAAAACAGCAACTTGGTCCTCTTTGCATACTTTTACTAAATTCTACCATTTTGATGTGTTTTCTTCTTCTGAAGCAGTTTTTGGTAGAAACGTACTTCAGGCAGTGGTTTCAGCTTTGAATCTTCTGCTTATGTTTTTTCATTAAAAATTTTATTCTGGGTGTGGATTAATTTCAGCAGGAATTGGCTGTCTTTATTTTATCCCTCCCTCTCTAGTGACTCTTGTGTGGAAAGATCCACATCTTGGGTAATCATTATCCCATACGTCACTAGCTCATGGACTCTTGCTAATTACATGAAAGAAAACATAATTTATGTAAGAACTTACCTGATGAATTCATTTCTTTCATATTAGCAAGAGTCCATGAGGCTCGCCCTTTTTTGTGGTGGTTTTGATTTTTTTGTATAAAGCACAATTATTCCAATTCCTTATTTTATATGCTTTCGCACTTTTTTCTTATCACCCCACTTCTTGGCTATTCGTTAAACTGAATTGTGGGTGTGGTGAGGGGTGTATTTATATGCATTTTAAGGTTTGGGAAACTTTGCCCCTCCTGGTAGGAATGTATATCCCATACGTCACTAGCTCATGGACTCTTGCCAATATGAAAGAAATGAATTTATCAGGTAAGTTCTTACATAAATTATGTTTTTCGTTTTTTTTTTTTTCCGTTTTTTTTTTATTAGCATTTGCCTGGCTTTCAGCTGTGTGTTTAAGGCTCACAGCATATGCTGTGACTACTGCCACCACTGATATCTCCCTAACAACATTAGTTTAAATTTAACTAACCCAAAAATGTAATTATTTTTCTAGTGTAATTTTTTTTCATTTTCTATCAGGCCAGTGTCACACATAATATACTCTGGTTCATTGCTCTGTGCCAGCCAGCAGCCACCAGTGTTAATATCCATTTATAACATTATTTTAAATTAAAAAAAAAATATATATATATATTTTGCTAGTGTAATCTAATTACATTTACTATCATGCCTGTGTCTGTCATGCTCACTCAGCATTAATATACCTCATTTTTTTCAGTCTTTTGGTTAATTGGTCTGCCAGGCAGCCACCCAGCACTCATATCTATTCTTCTTCACCTTAATTTTAATATAAAAAAAAAAAGTTTAAATTTGTTTGCTAGTGTAATCTAATATAATTTTCTATCCAGCCTGTGTGTTTTGCTGACATACGGCTAGATTTAGAGTTCGGCGGTAGATGGGCTGTTAACGCCACGCGTGTTTATGTCTAACGCACGTCATTGTTTGACTCCGGTATTTAGAGTTAATATAAGACCATCTAACGATGCTCCTAACGCGTGTATGTCACACGCGTAATCCTGCCCGCGTTAGACAGTCTCCCATAGAGATCAATGGGAAATCAAATAAATTGCCTTTTTTCACCTAACACTCGATCTCGCGAGAATACGCACAGCTCGGTCATATGACGCATACCACATCATGCACAACAATAACACGCCGCAAATGTCACAACAACAATCAATCAACAAAGCACACAAGCATTACACATTCACAAGCGGGGGAAGTTTTAATACTATTTATACGGGGAATACGCATATACTTTAAGATGCGGAAAATCGCACAATAACAACAAGGATTAAAAAATATATACATACACTAGAAACAAAATCGCATTCAATATCATTATATATTATGAAAAACATACATATACAACACTTCACGAAGAACACACCATCGCAAATTCACATTTAAAAAGAATACTTTTGGACAATGAAAGCGAAAACGAACACTATGACATCATCGCATTCTACACATTCCACAAATACCAACTCGAAATGAGCATGCGCAAATTCACACACCTAATACACATTGCAATAATATTAATTGCTAATAAAGCACACCTGAACACTAATTACAATGGAAATTGGGACATCATTAAACATTTACACAGGGTATATAAGCACCACACAAGCATGGCTTCTTTGACTGTGTTGCTGGTGGGTCTTTGGAGATTTAAGAATAGAGAGTTTGAGAATTTTTGAGAGTGAGTTAGTGTTAGCGTGAGAGAGTCAGTTGGTAGTGTTAGCGTGAGAGAGTCAGTTGGTAGTGTTAGC